>NW_015167655.1:0-5452 GCF_001447785.1 Gekko japonicus
GCGTCTTGGTTGCACCGTTTCAGTGTGCACGTGGGGGCTCACATGATGGAACACTCCTTGATTTTTAAAAAATCCCTACACATAGAAAAGCAGCATATCAGGGAAAAGGCAAGGTTGGTAAAAATCGAAATCACTCAATATTTCAGAGATGAAAACTTGCTTTGATTATCCTAGGATTTTTGCCTGTCCTGAGCATCTCCTCCCTCTGTTACTTAGGGTTGCCAGCCTCCAGGTGGTGGCTGGAGACCTCCTGGGACTACAATTGATCTCCAGGTGGTAGCTGGAGATCACCTGCTATTACAACTGATCTCCAGGTGACAGAGATCATAAGAACATAAGAAGGTGAGACAAGCCCTATTGGATCAGACCAATAGTCCATCTAGTCCAGCATCCTGTCTCACACAGTGGCCTCAACCAGTTCCTTTGGACAGCCAGCAACAGGGCACAGAGGCTGAGGCCTTCCCCTGATGTTGCCCCCTAGCTCTGGGATTTAAAGGCTTAGTGCCTCTGAATGTGGAGGTTCCCCTCAGTCACCATGGCTAGTAGCCATTGATAGACTTATTCTCCATGAATCTATCTAACCCTCTTTTAAATCTGTTTATTCCTGTGCCCATCACTATATCCTCTGGCTGCAAATTCCACATTTTAATCACTCCCTATGTAAAGTAGTATTTTCTTAACCTAGTGTCCATCAGCTTCACTGGATGCCATTGAGTTCTAGCATTTTGGGGAGAGGGAGAAAAATTGCTTGTTGTCAACTCTCTCCCCTTAGGGATGCCAGCCTCCAGGAGGGACCTGGAGATCTCCTGGTATTACAGCTCATCTCCAGACTACAGAGATCAGCTCCCCTGGAGAAAAAAGAAACTTTGGAGGGTGAACTCTATGCCATTGTATCCCACTGAGGTCCCTGCCCTCCCCAGGCTCCATCCCCAAATCAGGAGTTTCCCAACCTGGATCTGGCAACCTGACCCCCCTCATCCCCTGCGGTTGGCCAGGGGGAACCTGGCAACCCTATCTCCTCCCCATGTATAATTTTATAAACCTCTATTATGCCCACCCTTAGTATTCCAAAAGAGGCCGCATCATAGATTTATACAGAGGCCATTTTATTCTCAATCCCTTTCCTAAGAATCCCTAACGTTGAGTTTGCTTTTCACGGCTGCAGCACACTGGGTCGACACTTTCATTGAGCTATCCACTACGACGCCAAGATCTTTTCCCCTCTCAGTTCAGTTGGAGGAAATGGCTGCTTTGGAAGATGGACTCTATGGCGCTATACCCCATTGAAGTCCCTCTCCTCCCCAATCCCCACCCTCCTTAGGCTCCACCTCCCCCCAAATCTCAAGGTGTTTCCTGACCCGGAGCTGGCAACCCTAGTTGCCCAGGAGTTAAAGGCTAACATTCTTTGTGTGGACCTAGAGAGAATTTCCCAGTAGTTGCTTAGCAACAATGAATTCTGAGGCCTAGCCTGTCACCTGGAGCGGGGGACCAATGCCGCATCTTCTGAATCCCTCTTGTACCCAGACCCTGTTTTACCCTCTGAAAGCCATCTAGAAGAGGACACCTGGTTAGACCTGTGATCCCAACTAAGTGGACAAAACTCTGGCCATCACTGCTTCTGTTCCCAAAGGCTGGGCAGGACACTGCAACCTAGACACTGCCGCCGCCAGATAGTTTGGGGCTGGAGCTCTCCAAACTGACCCCGCGACCCTTGCCATGGCTAGTCAAGAGTTGATTCACATCAAGATCTTGTTCTGGTGAGGTGGGAGTGGGTCAGTCATTTAGGTTCCCCGTCCCTTTAATACCCACCCTCGTAGGGTTGCCATCCTCCAGGTGGGGCCTGGAGATCTCCCATTATTACAATTGATCTCCAAATGAGAGAGATCAGTCTCCTTGGAGAAAATGGCTGCTTTGGAGGGCTGGCTCTATGGCATTATACCCTGCTGAGGTTCCTGCCCTCCCATGGTTCCACCCCCAAAATCTCCAGGAATTTCCCTACCCAGAGCTGGCAACACGGGGCTGACACTGACCTGCCTCATAAGGCAGTTGTATAGATTATCAAGATGACAAATGTGAACTGTAAGCCTTGAGCAAAATGTTGCTTGTATGCTTGACCCAAAATACAAGAGAGAATCTAATGCCCTGAGCGTGCTGCCATAGTCATATACAGAGGTCATTTCGGGGGGGATCGCAGTTCCCCCGGGTGAGGTTCGTGGGGGCGGGGCACATGATGAAGCCCCGCCCCCTGCTTCCGGCCGCCCCGCTTCCGGCCCTCATTCAGCCAGGAGGAGGCAAGAGAAGAGGGAGGGTAAGTTGCTTCCTCCCTGCCTCAGAGATGTGATAAAGACTTTGGTCGAAACGAACGGCTGAAATCTCGAGCAAGTTCGTATCGTGTCGGGACTTCGGTCTCCAGATGTACAGTCACTGAAATAGAAAAGAACATGTATTAAATTATCAACATTTTGCATAAGAATTTGAACTTGTACAGCAACTTTTTGTCTTGTCTTGTTCTATAGAGTTGCTGGGTCTCTGTCGTTTTCTTTCCAGACTTCTGTAATGGGGCCATAATCAGGCTGGGACCAGCTGCTGCACCAGCCATCAGGAACCCTGATACAACCTACCTAGAAGTCATTTTGAGGGGGCTCATCGATTTGTGACATGGCAGTTTCCATTGGGGGGGGGGGAATCAATAGGCACTGGTGAGGGCCCCCCACCGCAGCTGTGCTCTGAACTCTGACCTGACCCCACGCTACGTGACCCACCCCAAAGGATTTTCAAGGGATGAGAAATGGTTTCCTTTCCCCTTCCCATACCCCTAGCATATACCACACCCCCTGACATCACCGGAAGTGTGTCATAAGGCCACCAGAGACAAGATTTTGGGCGGCATGTCTTGATGCCCCATTCAAATTTCAATTTTTAAACCTGGTTTCAGGGCTTCCAAAACAGTTTCCAGGTCAGAGCTCGTTATGTGTATGTCCATTTGTGGGGCATTTGGTTTTGGTTTCTCCTGTAGCATGAGGCTAGGCTCACTGGCTCAAGATACTTGATGTTTAGGTAGAGTAAATTGAGTAAGGGGTGATTCAGACTTTGAGGGAAAGACAGGCCTCAACCAGGGCAAAGGTGAACTATTCAAACCAGCTTGCCAACCTCCTGGTGGGTCTGGGAGATTTCCTCAGAATTACAACTGATCTCAGACTACAGAGATCAATTTCTCTAGAGAAAACAGCTGCTTTGGAGGGTGGACTCCATGGGCTTATACCACGTTGAGGCCCGGCCCCTCCCCTCCCCTCCCCACCCCCAATCCTACCCCTCTCAGGCCCTACCCCCAAATCTCCAAGAGTATCCCAACCCAGGCTTGGCAAAGAATATTGAAATCCATTTGAATGGCAAGACCCAAACCTCCAGTATGTGGAGTCCTAACAAATGAAAATGCCTTTGAGCATGTCCAAAGTGCCTTCCTTCACCACCTTGCCCCCATAAATCTGGGTTTCTTGGGCTCCAGTTCTTCCTGGCAGGAAGATTCCAGCTGGCTGGACCCTATGCAAGTCTCAGGTATAGATGCTGAGCAGAATAAAATAGGAAGGGGCAATTTTGCCAAGGGTGGCTTTCCGTGGCAGTTTGGCATAATGACTGGAAAAGCTGCACCTAGAGAAATAATGCCTTTTCTTAAAGGCATCAGACAATGAACTGAATCTATTTATGATCTCATACCAATAACTGTAGATCAGTTGAACAAATGTAGAGTCCAGTGGCACCTTTAAGACCAACAAAGGTTTATTCAAGGTATGAGCTTTCCTGTGCATGCACACTTTCCCCAATACATTAGAATGGCAGGTAAGGTTCAAACTTATAGTCAGAGAATGAACAGCACATTAACATGTAGCATGATGATGTTCAAGATATGCAAAGTGAAAGCTAAACAATAATAAATAAATAATAAATAACTATAAGTTTGAAAGCAGGGTTGGCCCAAATCTTGGTAGGTTTCCCTTGCTCGAAAGCCAGTTGAATCTGACTCTAGGGTTGCGATACTCATCTTCGTTTCCAAGCTGAAGAGCCAGCACTGTCCGAAGACATTTTCCATGGTCATGTGGCTGGCATGACTAGACGCCGAGGCGCACGGAACACTGTTACCTTCCCACCAAAGTGGTACCTATTTATCTACTTGCAGTTTCTTGCTTTCAAACTGCTAGGTTGGCAGGAGCTGGGACCAGAGATGGGAGCTCACTCCGTCACTCGGGTCTCGAACGGCTGAACTACTGACCTTCTGGTCTCCAGTTCAGTGTCTTAACCACTTGAGCCACCGCAGCCCTCCAAATCATGGTAAAAACCACATAAAACCACATGTATCACTTATTTTTGCCTATTTAGCCCAAAATGATACCAAGATAATAATGTCTGAAAAGTTTTAGTAGCAAACTTATGGGAGAAAAAAAAAATGTCCTCCCCTTTAATAAAGGCTCAATGGGACCTCCAAGCCATGAAAAGTTTCAGCTGCCCGTACACGAATTCTTTATTAAAGTGACAGGACATTTTTCTCCGGGCCAGTTAGCAACTGTAGTTAGGATTTCTGCTTTTACCCCCCTGTGCGTAAAAAAAAAAAATCTTACGTTTTATCTTATTTATCTTATGTATTTTATTTCTCCCATCATTCTCCCCCCCAAAAAAATGTTTAAAACAACTTATGAAATGCAATCATAATGAAACAGGAGTTCAAGTGTTGGTTTGTGCCTAATATGGTTGCCAGCTGGGTAGAAACAAAACCCACTCTGCTTTTCTCCTGTGCTTTTAATAGTTGCTTAATCTACAGTGATCCAGCACATGAAACTTTTCGTGGCATTGCCAATTTGCCATGGCTTTTTGCTCATACCTCCTATATCTAATATCTGCAAGGCCTTAAAGACAAAGGGAGAGGGCCTGTTTTAAACAGTTGGCATAGGGACGCCAGCCTTCAGGTGGGACCTGGAGCTCTCCCAGAATTACACCTCATCTCCAGACGACAGAGATCAGTTCCTCTGGAGAGAATGGATGCTTTGGAGGGTAGACTGTATGGTATTGTCCAGGGCTATTTTTGGGCAGGAACGCACAGGAACGGAGTTCCGGCTGGCTCCCGAGTTGGCCACGCCCAGCAGGAACTCATTAGCATAATAGGCCACACCTAACAGCAGGAACTCATTAGGATTGGTTACATTCGGGGTGTGTGGCCTAACATGCAAAGGAGTTCCTGCTACCAAAAAAGGCCCTGGGTTTTGACAACAAGCAAGGTAAACAGAATAGGAAGCAAAAGGTGGGTGTGGCTGGATGACCACACTTCTGGTAACATGCGGGTGCGGTCTAATGTGCTAATGAGCGGTGCTGTCAGGGGTGTGGCCCAATATGCTAATGAGTTCCTGTTGTTGGGTGTGGCCTATTATGCTAATGAGTTCCTGCTGGGCTTTTTCTACAAAAA
>NW_015167655.1:5501-10219 GCF_001447785.1 Gekko japonicus
CGCCCCCCCCCCCCCCATCCTCTGCAGGTGCCCACGGGTGACCTGGTGACCCCAGCTGGCAATCTTGTACTCACACATTTTTCACTTCTCCTTTACAGAGCTGGATGAGGGTACAAAAGTCGGGTAAGTAACCCTATTCCTATTCTCCCGCATCCCATTTAGTCCCTCCATTACATCCGTTGAACCCCCCTCCCAAATCTTCTTTCATTTTGAATGCCTTAGGGCTCCTCCCCCACCCAAGCTTTTTGACTCCTCGTTTTTATTTTCCCCTATGCTTTTGCTGCCACCCCACTGTGGAGTGGGGCAGCACATCTCTTCCTGTTACCCACGACGCTTCTCTGGTTTGAGGCTGAGCTGACTTTGCACCCCTGTGATCCTCTCTCCAGTACATGCAGTTGAAACAACTCCTGGAAAAATGCTTCCCGAAGCAACTAGACATTGTGAGTGACCAGGAAAGGGTGGGGTGGGGGACACAGCAAGACACTGGGGTGGTGGGTAGAGGGAAGGTACCCTCGGTCTTGGGGAAGAACCAGGAGTAATTTTGACCAGCCCTGCTCATGTGAACATCAGCAGAGCTCTGCTGAATCAATGCAAAGGGCGATCTGGCCCAGCACCCTGTTTGTTGCATAGCGGCCAGCAGGGCTATTTTGGGGCAGGAACGCACAGGAGTTCCGGCTGGCTCCCAAGTTGGCCACACCCAGCAGGAACTCATTAGCATAATAGGCCACACCCAACAGCAGAAACTCATTAGGATTGGCTACATTAGGGGTGTGTGGCCTAACATGCAAAGGAGTTCCTGCTACAAAAAAGCCCTGGGTTTTGACAACAAACAAGGTAAACAGAATAAGAAGGGAAAGGTGGGTGTGGCTGGATGAGCACACTTCTGGTAATATGGGGGTGCGGCCTAATGTGCTAATGAGCTGTGCTGTCAGGGGTGTGGCCTAATAGGCTAATGAGTTTCTGCTGTTGGGTGTGGCCTATTATGCTAATGAGTTCCTGCTGGGCTTTATCTACAAAAAGAGCCCTGGCGGCCAGTCACATTGTGCCTCTGGGATGTCCACAAGCAGAATAGGAAGGCGATAGGCCTCACTTGGCCTTTGCTACCTAGTGGATAGCATACTGAGGTACCCTGCTCCTGAACCTGGAGGTTCCATTTAACTATCAAGACTAACAGGAGCAGCCCTGACAGATGAGCCCCGAGGTCCCTTTAGTTCACCATTCTGTTTCCTACAGTGGCTCACAACCCTGTGAGATAGGTGAGGCTGGAGGAGACTGACCGGCCAAAGGTCACCCAACAGGTTCCACAGCTGAATGGGGATTTGAACTGGTGTTTCCCTGCTCCTAGACTGACCCAATCACTATTACATCATGCTGTGAATTCAGGAGCGATGGCTTCTCCTGGAATGGAGAGTGTTTCGGTGAAAGTTCACCTGATTAATTTATTTCTTTATGATCTTTACCAGTCTCTTCTTTCCATGCAGCTCACATTTACATGTGTCTAGGTGCTGTCAAAAACATAAGGCAGGGGTCCCCAAGGTGGTGCCTGTGGGCTCCATAGTGCCCCCCCCCATAACTTTTCTGGCCCCTGCCAAGTGATTTTAGGAAGTGTGTGGGGGCAGGTAGGGCCTTTGACCAGCAAGGCTTCTGATTGGCTGTGCAGATTTTTTAAAAAAATGTTGCTTTGACAGCAGCTGCCACCACAGCAGAAGGATCTGCGCTGTGTGACTGAAGTTAAGCTGTGGAAATCGTTCTGTGGCTGGCTCCGCCTCCTGTGGGAGACGTTTTGTAGCAGCCATTTTGTTGCTGTGCCCACCATGCCGTGTCAGGATTCCAGATGAGTCCACGGGCTCAAAAAGGTTGGGGACCTCTGATATAAGAAGAAGAAGAGATTGGATTTATACCCCACCCGTCACTACCCAAAGCTGTCTCAGAGCGGCTTACAAACTCCTTTCCCTTCCCCTCCCCACAACAGACACCCTGTGAGGTAGGGGAGGCTGAGAGAACTCTTGACAGAAACTGCTCTTTTTTCAAGAACAGCTCTGACAGAACTATGGCTTGCCCAAGGTCATCCAGCAGGTGCAAGTGGAGGAGTGGGGAATCAAACCCAGTTGCTTGAGTAGGGAGATCTACTCACCTGGAAAAGGCTGTTGCTCGTCCTAGGTGAATAAAGCAGTGCAGATCTGCCTTCATATGTCACCACTTGCAGCTGCCATGTTCAGCTGTCCCTAGTAAGAAGCAAAGAAACTATCAGGTTCCCACAACGTCCAGTGTTCCCTCTAAGCTGAGTTAGTGTGAGCTAGCTCACAGTTTTTTTAGCCTCCGGCTTACACATTTCTGTCTTAGCTCAGGAAGGATGGCTCCAGAGCAAACTAATTTATGCAGCAGCCAAACCGCTTGCTCACAACTTTAATGCCAGCAGCTCACCAAGTAGAATTTTGGCTCACAAGACTCCACAGCTTAGAGGGAGCATTGACGACATCTATCAGTTTTGTCCTGTGCAAGCAAGATGGATTGTCTCTCTTAATCTTTCCTTGCCTCCTCTCCAGAGCGGTGAGGTTGCCCAAGAAAGAGGGGCCTTTGAGGTGATTTTCCTAGACAGTGGCGAGTTATTGCATTCTAAGAAAGTGAGTACCCAAGAGGTCCTTTGACTTGGCATTAGCCTGACTTTTGGAGTTCCTGGCAGGGTCCTGCAGGGGATGCATTCAGTTCTGGGTAGATGGCAAAGAGGTGTACTTTGTAGCATGTTAAGGAGATACCAGGAGCTGCGGTGGCTCAAGTGGTTAAGATGCTGAACTGCAGGCTGTGGAAGGTCAGTAGTTCAGCAGTTCAAGACCCGGGTGTCACATGACGGAGTGAGCTCCTGTCTCTAGTTCCAGCTCCTGCCAACCTAGCAGTTTGAAAGCAAGAAATTGCAAGTAGATAAATAGGTACTGCTTCGGTGGCAAGGTAACAGTGTTCCGTGCGCCTTGGTGTTTAGTCATGCTGGCCACATGACCACGGAAACGTCTTCGGACAGCGCTGGCTCTTCGACTTTGAAACGGAGATGAGCACCGCAACCCTAGAGTCGGATTCTATTGGCTTTCGAGCAAGGGGAATCTTTACCTTTACCTTAAGGAGATACCATGCTGGGCGACCATGCTCGGGTACAGCACATGCTTCTAGGCAGGCCCATAGCCAGGATTTTGTGGCTTGTAGGGCAAAAAAGTTTTTCTGGTGGGGCTGCCATTATTTGCCATAATGAAGGGGCGGTGGTGCGTGCAATGCTCCCACTAAGTGGAAGAAGCGGGGGCCCTTTAAGGAAGGGGGCAGAGCCCCCATTAGCCCCACCATAGCTACGGGCCAGCTTCTAGGGAAGAAGTTCCCACAATCAGTTCTTCGGCATCTCAAGTGGCAGAAAAGTCCCATCTCTGGCCAGGTCTCTGAGTAGCTGCCAAAAGTCAGAGTAGACCACAGCAAGTTAGATAGTCCGAAGGTAGATGGCTACCTGCAGAAAACAGCTTTGTACGTTCCAGAGCAAAAGATCCTTCCGCTCCATTTTGTCTGCTTTGAGGGGCCCTAAGTCTGTGGCAGATTACCCGCTCTGAACGCAGAAGGCCCTAAGGCATCTCCTCCAAAAAGGGCCCCCGTTAGCTGGACTGGAAAGGACTTTCTCTGCTGCAGAACTGAGCCATGGCTCAGTAGTAGTGTAGAGCATCTGTTTGGCATGCACAAGGGTCCCAGGTTCCATCCGAGAAACCTGTATAAGGGCCAAGAAGCGACAGTTAGAACCGGATATGGAACAACTGATTGGTTTCGCATAGGAAAAGGAGTACGACAAGGATGTATATTGTCGCCTTGCTTATTTAATATATATGCAGAGTACATCATGCGAAATGCTGGCCTAGATGAATCACAAGCAGGAATTAAGATTGCGGGGGAAAAGATCAACAACCTCAGATATGCAGACGATACCACTCTAATGGCAGAAAGTGAAGAGGACCTAAAGAGCCTCTTGCTCAGGGTAAAAGAGGAGAGCGCAAAAGTGGGCTTGAAGCTCAACATCAAAAAAACTAAGATCATGGCATCCGGCCCCATGACTCCTTGGCAAATAGAAAGGGGAAGTCGTGGAAGTAGTGACAGACTTCACGTTCCTGGGATCCCAGATCACCGCAGACTGTGACAGCAGTCATGAAATTAAAAGACGCCTGCTCCTTGGGAGGAAAGCGATGGCGAACCTAAACAGCATGATAAAAAGTAGAGACATCACCCTGCCAACAAAAGTCCGCATGGTCAAAGCAATGGTATTCCCAGTAGTCATGTATGGCTGCGAGAGTTGGACTATAAGGAAGGCCGAGCGCCGAAGAATAGATTCTTTTGAACTATGGTGCTGGAGAAGACTCTTGAGAGTCCCTTGGACTGCAAGAAGAACAAATCAGTCAATCCTAAAAGAAATCAACCCTGACTGTTCCCTGGAAGGCCAGATAATGAAACTGAAGCTCAAATACTTTGGCCACCAAATGAGAAGGGAGCACTCACTGGAGAAGACCCTGATGCTGGGAAAGATTGAAGGTCAAAGAAGACGGGGACGGCAAAGGATGAGATGGTTAGACAGTGTCATCGATGCAACGAACATGAAGTTGAGCCAACTTCAGAGGACGGCAGAAGACCGGAAGGCCTGGAGAGAGCTCGTCCATGGGGTCGCGAAGAGTCGGACTCGACTGTGCGACTGAACAACAACA
>NW_015167655.1:13601-19528 GCF_001447785.1 Gekko japonicus
AGAACACCTGCTTCGCATGCATAAGGTCCCCGGTCCCAGGGGTCATTTCGTAAAAAAAGAGGCGCAGGAGCTCATTAGCATAACTTATTTGCATAATTTATTTGCATAGGCCACACCCCCTGACATCACCAGAAGTGTGTGAGAAGGCAACACCCACCGCTCAGGCTCCACTGGACTGTTTTGGATTGCTAGCTAACTGGCTGCTTCTTGCTCCTCGTGGCTTGACTGAGGGCTGCTGGGAGCAGG
The DNA here is from genome assembly GCF_001447785.1 of Gekko japonicus. Classification (NCBI taxonomy): domain Eukaryota; kingdom Metazoa; phylum Chordata; class Lepidosauria; order Squamata; family Gekkonidae; genus Gekko; species Gekko japonicus. Next base: position 13,848 of record NW_015167655.1, read on the forward strand.
GGGTGGGGCTTGCTGCATGTGCCCACCCCCCGGGTTCCTTACTGCCGGTGCTCCGCTCCTGTGCACTCCCGCAGGAAATGACCCCTGCCCGGTCCAATCCCATGTGAGAGCCCAATGCAGGGAAAGACTCCTCTGTGCTTGAGAGCTGGCTGATGGTGTTATACCCCTTTGAAGCCCCTCCCCTTCCCAGCCCCAGGCTCCACCCCCCAAATCCCCAGGTATTTCCCAACCCAGAGCTGGCAACCGTAGGCTAGACGGACCAGTGGTCTGACTTGGTGTGAAGCACCTTCCTGGGTTCGTCTCAAAGACATATCCCAGAGCGAGTGCTCGCATTTCCCCTCATGAGCACCCTAGAACCTGATTTTTGTACAAAATGTATACCATTCCCTCCCACACAACCAAAGTGGCTTACAACAACACCATTCTCCCCTCCTCCATATCACCCTCGCCACAACAACCCTGTGAGGTAGGTCCAGTTGAAAGAGTGAGTAGGGTTGCCAGGTCTGGGTTGGAAAATACCTGGAGACTTTGGGGGCGGATCCGGGAAAGGGCGGGGTTTGGGGAGGGGTGGGGAGGGGCCTCAGCATGGTACCATGCCATAGAGTCTACCCTCCAAAGCAGCCATTTTCTCCAGGGGAGCTGGTCTCCAGGGGTCGTTTCGTAGAAAAAGAGCTAGGGGAACTCATTAGCATAACTCATTAGCATATGCCACACCCCCTGATATCACCGGAAGTGTGTCATAAGGCAACACCCCCTGATATCACCGGAAGTGTGACATAAATACTTGCAGAGTCAACCCTGCTTAGCTTCCAAGATCTGCAGTTCTTGAGCTGATGGAGAATGAGGGCCGGAAGTGGGGCAGCCGGAAGCAGAGGGCGGGGCTTCGTCATGTGCCCCGCCCCCTGTACCTCACCCGGGGGAACTGCAATCCCCCGCGATCCCCCCCCAATCTACCTCTGCTGGTCTCTGTCAGCTGGAGATCAGTCGTAAAAGCGGGAGATCCCCAGACCCCACCTGGAGGGTGGCAAGCCTGAGAGTGTGGCAGGACCAAGGTCTCCCCATGAGCTTCCATAGCCAAGTGGGGTTTTGAACTTGGGTCTCCCAAATCCTAGTCAAATCCCTGTAGCCCACCAGTTCTCTGATGGCACCTCACCGCCTCTGCACTCTAATGGGGGAAAGGGCTGCCATCAACAGGGGGAACCTCTGAGGAGTTGCTGACAACTCACTACTGAGGCCTAGCAAACCACCTCCGTTTATGCATAAATCACCACATACTTTCAAACGCTGTCAAAGAATGAACTCTCATAGGCAACAATGCGGAGCAATGCAGGCCACTCCAATTGAAATGTTCTGAATGAAACGTCCAACTTATATCCAGAAAATAAAGGTGAATGGTAATAAGACGAGAGAGCGGGCTGGTGTTATGAGTAAGGGTGACTTGGCACACATTCCGGTAAACATTTTGTTTCCCAAGGGCCTCCTCAGAAGTCGAAGGCTGGGATCTTCAGTAGAGCGTCTGAGGAATGTTAGCGGTCTTGACCGTCTCCTCAGATCTTCCTGTAAAATTCCATAATTGTGAGACAGAGCATTTCCTCCAAAAAAATAAATAAATCCTTCTTCTATCTTATTTCCTTTAGAATATTTCCGTTGGAATGGTCTGCATTGCATGTGAGTGTTTATCTGTTCATTCACTGAAAGTATTTGAAAGTTGTTGTTGTTAGGCATTCAGTCGTGTCCGACTCTTGGCGATTCTATGGGCCAGCTCTCTCCACGTTCTCCAATCTTGTGCTGTTTCTTTGAGCTGTTCCATGCTCAGGCTGGTGTCGACTGTTATGGTGTCTAGCCACCGTGGCACACAGGTGTACATGGCTGGGTTATCTGAAAGTATGTGCTGATTTATACATAAACGGACACACTGTGATTTTCAAAAGTATCTTTATATTTAATTTTTCTAATGCAATCATTGCATTTGTATACACTTTTCACGGTCTTCTTGCCGACCGTGCTCCCGGATCATTTCACGTAACAAACCACCTCCAGCACCAGCTGCCTAAGGAGAGTGGCAGAATACAAGCCCGGGGCCTCCCACTTTGGGATGGGCTCTCCACAGCCCACCACCAATGGCTGCTCCCTGTTTTCTGAACAAGTGGGGTGGATCCTACCTGCCACTCAGGATCCACCGTCACGATTAAGGGAGGGGAAGAGCGTGGTCACTGCCAGCTAGCCCCTCAGGGCAGGTGGGAGGGGAGGGCACCGAGGAGGGGCCGGACCCAGGAGAGTGGCAAGCCGCAGCAGAGGCTGCCCTGTAGGTGTGGGGAGCAGTAAATAGGGGGTGCACCAGAAGTCATTTTGCTAACACCCCCATAACGCTGGGAACCAGCCCTGTGGTGCTGCCGCTGTTCTACCTTACAGGGTTGTCGTGCAAATAACTGAATTGCTTTGAGCCTCTTGAAACTTTGTGATGCTTGCCGTGGAGAAACAGGCTGCCCCCAAAAGCCCGTTGCACAGCGAAGCGATGGGCGGGGCTGCCAGACCCAGGCAGCAGTGTCGGTGGAGGGGGAGGGCTATATCCCAAGGGCTTGCAGGCTGCTCGGGAAAGTCCTGTGGGGGGAATGAGGTTCCTGCCCCCTTCAGGCCCACAGGACAACAGGGCCTGGGGGCAGCTGCCTTGAGGGCACCCTCTTCCCTTGCTTCATAGAAGCAAACAGTCCCTGGGCCCTTGAGAAGAAAAACCACGTGGGAGAAGGGTTGCCATCCTCCAGGTGATGTCTGGAGATCTCCCGCTATGACAACTGATCTTCAGGCAACAAAGATTAGTTCACCCGGAGAAAATGGCCGCTCTGAAAGGTGGACTGTATGGCATTATACCTCACCAAAGTCCCTCCCCTGCCCTCCTCAGGCTCCACCCCCAAAACCTCCAGGTATTTCCCAACCCAGGCCTGTGTAGGACAGCCTCCTTGGCCCTGCATTCCAGGTGCTGGCTGGGTAACACCAGTGGCAGACGGGCCCTTTAAGTGACTGGAAAGTTCCTGGTGGCTCCAGGTTGGGAAATACCTGGAGATTTGGGGGGGATGCTGAGAATTGTTGGGTTTGGGGAGCGGAGGGACTTTAATGGGGTATAATGCCATGCCTTGGTGCATTCCGTGCGCCTTGGTGTTTAGTCATGCCGGCCACATGACCACGGAAACGTCTTTGGACAGCGCCGGCTCTTCGGCTTTGAAACGGAGATGAGCACCGCAGCCCTAGAGTCGGACTCGACTGGCTTTCGAGCAAGGGAACCTTTACCTTTAATGCCATGGAGTCCACCTTCCAAAGCAGCCGTTTTCTCCAGGTGAACTGATCTCCCGTCGTCTGGAGACCTGCTACTACCTGGGATTCACACCGAAGCCTGTCTTGTTTTTGATACTACCTGGAGGTTGGCAATCCTGGCTGCTGTCCTGGAGGGCCCCCTGGTGGCCAAGAGCAAGCACAGCATGACCATTGTCGCAGTCCAGGCCCGAGGCCAGCGGGCCCTGCTTTGTCGCCAACCCCTTGGCTCCGCTTGCTCCAGGGCAGCTTTAGCCTTTGGATTGGCCCCTGGGCCACCCACCGCATGACAGTTTCTCGAGGGCAGCAAATAGAGTTGCCAGCCTCCAGGAGGGGCCTGAAGTTCTCCTGGGTTCACAGCTGGTCTCCAGACTACAGAAATCAGTTCCTCGGGAGCAACGCTCCCTCTAAGCCCTGGAGTCTTGTGAGCAAACATTCTACTTTATGAGCCACTGGCGTGAAAGTTGTGAGCGAGCGATTTGGCTGCTGCATAAATGAGTTTGCTCTGGAGCCCTCCTTCCCGAGCTGAGACAAAAACGGGCAAGCCGGAGGCTAGAACACTGTGAGCTAGCTCACACTAACTCAGCTTAGAGGGAACACTGCTCGGGAGGAAGCGGCAGCTTCCGGAGGGGCACTCTGTGCCATCTAGGGCTGCCAGATACAGGTTGGGGAATACCTGGAGATTTTGGGGGTGGAGCCTGAGGAAAGCGGGGTTTGTGGAGGGATTTCAATGGGGTATAACGCCACAGAGTCCACCTTCTAAAGTGGCCATTTTCTCCAGGTGAACTGATCTCTCTTGCCTGGAGATCAGTTGTCATAGCAGGACATCTCCATCCACCCCCTGGAAGTTGACAACCCTAGTGCCATCACATCCGGGTAAATTTACATAAGAACATAAGAGACGCCAATGTTCGATCAGGCCAAAGGCCCATCTAGTCCAACACTCTGTCACACAGTGGCCAAAAATACCAGGTGCCACCAGGAGGTCCACCAGTGGGCCCAGGACATTAGAAGCCCTCCCACTGTTGACCCCCCCCCCAAGCACCCTTCCCAAACTCCACACACACCCTAGAGCCTGTCCGATGCCACAACAACAGAACATGAATATTCCTCCCTCCTGGCACCGACCCCGCAACTGAAGCTGTAGGCGGCAGCTGCTCCCCGTAAACACACACACTGATTGTGTCTGTCTTCTTGCAGGATGTGAATGCACCATGGGGGGGGGGGGCAGATTTATGACGGAATCGTCTGAAAGGGAGCAGCAGCCTTGGCCGATCCCTGATGTCCCCCTCTGCCCTTCGCAGCTCCAATCACACACACCTGCCTCTACTGTGGCCGGCAAACAATAAAAGACTTTAAACAAAATTTTATTTCCTAGGTTGTTTACTCTCAGGTTTTCTGGGGGGAGAGCAGTGGGGGCGGAGAGGAGAGTGAGAAGGAATATTTTCATTTGGAATTCTGACCTTCAGGGCCAACTGTTATGTTTTTGCTTTCCCAGGCCACTTTCTGGCTGGGCTCTTTTTGTAGCAGGAACTCCTTTGCATATTAGGCCACACAGCCCTAATGTAGCCAATCCTCCAAGAGCTTACAGAGCTCTTCTTACAGGGGCTACTGTAAGCTCTTGCAGGATTGGCTACATTAGGAGTATGTCACTTAATACGCAAATGAGTACCTGCTACATGGCTCAGTGGTAGAGCCTCTGCTCGGCATGCAGAAGGTCCCCAGTTCAGTCCCTGCCATCTCCAGTTAAAAGGACCAGGCAGTAGGTGAATGTGAGAGACCTCAGCCTGAAACCCTGGAGTCCCACTTGAAGATTGTCTGAGTAGACAATACTGATTTCGATGCACCGAGGGTCTGATTCAGTATAAGGCAGCTTCATGTGTTCCTCATGTGCAGCAAAGGTTTCAGGATTAGAACTCGGCTTATACACATCTGAGAACTAAATTTCTCCAATATCTCTGGGTTGAATCGTCTCCTGCATCATTGCCAACCTGGTATCTTGGACTATATGTGTATATATTACACTTTTATCTGTATATTTTAAAATGTATGGTGTGGAATAAGTGGATAAAGATCTCTCTGTGCTGTAATAGCAAGCCACCCAATGAAGCTGGTGAAGGAAAAAGGGGATACTTCTTCACATAACGCACAATTAACTTATGGCACCATCATGGCTTTAAAAGCTAATTTGTGAAGGAGAGGATCAATCAGTAGCTAAACGTTCAGAGTCTGTGTACTTAGAATAATAGAATCAGAAGGGACTTCCAGGGTCATCTAGTCCAACCCCCTGCACAATGCAGGAAATTCACAACTACCTCCCCCCCACACCCCCAGTCACCCCTGCTCCATGCCCAGAAGATGCCCCCCTAAAAAAA
>NW_015167655.1:20486-38387 GCF_001447785.1 Gekko japonicus
AAAGGGTGCATCAAGGCCGGCCGTGGGATCGCCGGCGCGTCCTTCCGCCAGCGCATCCCCGGCTCCTGGCCGAACTGCGCATGCTCAGACATGCGCAGTTCGGCAGCCTCCCGCTCCCGACTGTCGCTTCCTCCCCGGCATCTGATCGTGCCGGGGAGCAACGGCGCCGCGGCTCAGGGGATCCGTGGGATACCGCCGCGGCGTCTCTATTTTGGTGCGGCTTTTAAAAGCCGCACTTTGCCCGGTTTTTTTCCTGCCGTGTGGCAGGGACCTCAGTCGTCTAAATACCAATACTTCTAAGTACTAATTACTGGAGGGTATGTGAAATAACAGTGGAAGACTAAAGCCTCTGTAGCATTTATTCTGCGCTTGGTAATCCTGAGGAAAGACAAGATGTCCTTCAGGCTCCTTCTTGCCAGGTTCTAAGATTTCCTGAGATTCCGAAGACTTCCTCAGGTATTGCTCACACACTTTGAAGTCCATTTTCAGTGAAGAAAAATCTCAGTTATGAACTGTGTGGCCAAGACTTGAATCTCTACTTTTTGTGCTCGCACAGAATTGTAGCGTCCACGCAAAATTAAGTACTATCGTGGGTGTAGACATCTTTCGCTGTATACCTGTGGGCCGTTCTTCCCGGCCTTAAAGGTCTCTCAGCTCACGGTGGTGTGGACAGGTCTCCTCTTCTGGCAATTCTCTTGTGGTCCAGGGCAGCATCCAGCTAGGACGTGGGGCCTCCGTAGCAGACCTTTGGAGGCAGGACACAAGACGTTGGGGTGACAACTCCACCTTGGGGAAATCCCAGGAGATCTGGGGGTAGCGCACTGCTGGGGTGGCTCAGCGGGGATGTGATCTCGCGACAGGACTTCTGTTCCTCCTAGACTCTATGGTATCTGAAGCTGCCATGCCCTCCAGGGGATCTGATCACTGTAGTCCGGGGATCAGTTGTAATTCTAGAAGAACTCCAGGCTCCAGCTCAAAGTTGGTAACCCTATTTAAGAGGCAGGCAGCTGTGGCACTGTAGAACTGTCTGCGTCACTTTCCTACCTGCCCTCCAAGGGTCCATCTATCCTACTCAAACTGTGGTCTCATACTCCATCATGACCTTAGGGCTGGGGGCCAGGCACCGCTTGCGCGGGGGCTGGCCGCCCCCTCTGTGGCATTCCCCACCCTGGCAAGTGCTGAGCTCAGGTTGAACGGTGGCCATGTGGATGCCATGCTCGCAGAAGACCCGCTGGACTCGCTCCACCACAGCCTCAAAGGTGGCATCGTCGAAGCAGTATACCTGCGCCGTGGCCACCAAACTGCCCGGGCCATCCAGCTGCCAAATGTGGAGCTCCCGCACAGCCGCCACGCCTTCCGTGGCGCGCAGCCGCAGCTCCAGCAGCTGCAAGTCCAGGTCCTCTGGAACGGCCTGCAGGAGCACCATGGCGGAGCCACGGAAGGCCGGCCACAGCCAGAGCGGCAGGGCCACAGACACAGCCACGGCCAGCCCAGGGTCCAGGTAGAGCAGCCAGCAAGGGACCCGCGTGTCTGGCAATGGCTCAGAGACGGGCCAGGCCCAACATGGGCGTCTGGTGCAGTGCCCGAAGCAGGACGCGTGACCCAGACACGGAGTCCACAGGACGTGAAGAGTGAGCGAAGACAAAAGGACAGCTGCAGGTCCCAAGCAGGGCACCATCCAGTCAAAACACAGGGCTCGCCACAGTCCAGAGTTGTCCACAGGTGACACGAGGCCGGAGTCTGAGGGTTCCTCTAGCCAGACCCAGCTCTTGGAGGAGGATTCATTTCCCAGAAGATCTGTAGAGGAGGGAGAACAAGAAAACTGAAATGGAGGAGGAGTTTATTTATTAAAAATATTTCTTAGCTGTCTTTCTTTCACATGGAGCTCGAGGCAGATCACAATATTAATAAAATACACCAAATATTTTGCCAGGTGCCTTCCTCCTGCCTGCGGGGGGATTTGGGGGGTGTTCCAGGGGTGGGCGGAGACCTTGGTGATGCACTGACATAACTTCCGGAGGTCACATCATCGCATTGGTGTCGTTGGGGTGACACTCTACTTTTTGGGCAAAACTCTATGGTAAAAACGGCTACAAACCATAGAGTTTTGCCCCAAATGTAGAGCATTGCCCCTGACGTGATGACATCACTTCCTGAAGTGACGTCAGCATGTTACCAACATCGCTTTGGGGCAGGCTGGAGCCCGCAAAAACAGAGGATTACCCACCCTGACTGGGAACTTAGCAGGCTTAAAAATAGATTATGCAAAAAAAAACAACACATGAAAAACCTTTAAAATCACAACTTTGGACTGCTTTAATCAAATGCAGTTCTAAATAAAACTGTCTCCAGCTGCCTCCTAAAGATCGAAAGTGATGGGGGCAGGTGCGCCCAGGCTTACCAAGTACTTACCGTGATTCAGCGGGGGACACATACTTCTTCCCAGGACCAGTCCCGCGGGGAAAACAGACGCGCTGCACCATGCCGTCGCCAGGAAGTGACGCCGAGTGACGCTCTGGCAATGGGGCTGGAAACTCGATGGTACCATCGAGTTTCCAGCCCCATTGTCAGAGCATCGCCCAGCGTCACTTCCTGGCGATGGCATGGTGTGGCGTGGGTGTGTTACAGGGAGGAATGTTCCGGCCGGGGATCATGTACTTGGTAACCCTAGGTGCACCTCCCTGGGGAGGTTGTTCCATAATCGTAGGAGCTACCACAATCAGTCTCAGAAATGAATACAGAAGAACAAGGCACATAAGAACAGCCTTGTAAGATCATATCTAAGGTCCATCCAGTCTAGCACTTTGCTGCCGAAAGTGGCTGCCTTTGGGAAGCTCATAAGCAAGGTGTGAATGTGATTTACCTCCCTTTATGCTTTGTTCCTGGGATCTTGTACTCAGAGGGATGCTGCCTCTGGACATGGAAGTTCCATTTAGCTGTCAGGGTCCTCCATAGACCTCTCCTCCAGCTAACTGGTTGCCATCAAAGCTTGTGGTGGTGAATTTTGTGAGTTACTTAGTAGTAGCATTCATGGTATGCAGCCAAAGTCTGTTAACGATCAATTACACAGACATAGAGCATAAAACATGAATCAGAGATAACAATACATTATGTATATGTAATAATTACGTATGGTGCGAAAAAGTGCCTTGCTCCTCCATTTTTTGGGGGTATGTGGGGAGGAAAGAAAGGTAAAGCATTTAAAATAGATAAATGCAGATTCCCCAAATCAACTTCCATTGGGCAGTCCTGAGTTCTAATCATCCAAGCTGTGATGCTGAAGAAGCAGACCATTTTTCAGAAGGGGGAGGGGGGGAAAGCAGGCTTGCCTTTTTGGTGGGCATCTGAAGCAAATAATGGTTTTTGTGGCATTTCCTTCTATTTTTTTAAACAATTGTGTCTTCAAGGATTGCAGCTTCAGAATTACTGGATTGCAGGGTCCAATTGTCTCCTCCCTGCCTGCCCTAAGATTCCAGAAATTCAGTGGCACCATAAAGATCGACAATATAAGTGTTTGTGAATCAGGGCTCACTTCCTTGGGATCACATCCATAGCAGGTATATTCATGCATATGTGAATGAAGTACTGTCAAGTTGCTTCCAGCTTATGGCAACCCCGTGCCCAATGCAGGACCAGCCTAAAGCATCTCTGACAAATATTCATCCAGCCTCTTCTTAAAAGCTGTCAGTGAAGGGGAGCTCACCACCTCCCTAGGCAGCTGATTCCACCTTTGAACTACCCTGACGGTGAAAATGTTTTTCCTAATATCCAGCCGATACCTTTCTGCATGTAATTTAAATCTGTTGCTTCGGGTCCTATCCCCTGCTGCTGTTTGTAATTTGTAAATCATAATCATTTGTAATTCCAGAACTCCAGTCCCCACCCAGAGGTTGACAGCCCTAGGCGGTCTTTAAGGTGTGACTGAACTCTTTAATTTTGCTATAGCATACCAGGCCCATAGCCATGGGGGGCATTTGGGGCAATGCCCCCCCCACAGATAGGCACTGCCCCCTTGGACAAAAACTTAAAGAAAGTTCAGGGAAAATTCAAATGTAATACGTGTGTTGGTGTTCTAAAATGACCCCAGGAACAGTCAGGGAAGCTCCCCAGCATGATTGTTTTCTCCAGTGATGCTTGTCTTCCCGTAATGTGACCAATGTATGAAAGAGTTTAGTCATTTTAGCTTCTAGGGAGAGTTCAGGCCTGATTTGATCTAGAATCCATTTATTTGTCCTTTTAGCGGGCCACGGTATGCCTAAAACTCTCCTTCAGCACCACGTTTCAAATGAATCCACTTTCTTCTTGTCAGCTTTCTTCATTGTCCAACTTTCACACCCATACTTTGAAATGGGGAATACAATGGCACGGATCATCTGGATTGCTTCTCTTTGTAACACCTACTTTTTGTTGCTTGTAACTTCCAGAAGCAATATAACTGTGGTAGATGCTGTACTTCATACAGCCGATAAATTGGGTCAGTATAAATAAACTGCGTCAGAATCAATATAATGACCTCCAGAATAAATTGGCCAGTTTAAGGGTTGCCAATTCTGGGCTGGGAAATTCCTGGAGATTTGGAGGCGAATCTTGGGGAGGGGAGGGTTTGATGAAGGTAAGGACCTCAGTGGAGTAGGATGCCATAGAGAGCCCCCTCCAAAGCAGCCATTTTCTTCTGGGCAAATGATTTCTGTAATCTGGAGATCACAGAATCATAAGGGTTGGAAGGGGCCATAATGACCATCAATGTTCCCTCTAAGCTGTGGAGTCTTGTGACCAAAAATTCTACTTTGTGAGCGACTGGCATGAAAGTTGTGAGCGAGTGATTTGGCTACTGCATAAGTTAGTTTGCTCTGAGACCCGGTGGCCCGGCTGGCCACCACCTCCACCACAAAGAGGGAGACCGAAAGACAGAACTGGCCAGCTGTCCAACCTGTTGAGCCCCCAATCCACAGGGACCCCACACTGCTCCAGAACGCCATCTGCGCCTTCCTCTTCTGCCCAATTGGCTTCCTGTCCTGGCTGCCACTTCCCTTTCACTTCTCTGCTCTGACCCTCCTCTGTTTCCTTCACGCGCGGGGTGTAGCTTCGGGGTACCAGCTGGCAGCCCAGTCTCCCTCCTTGTACTCTTCCAGTTTCCACCTGCCTCTTTCCCGTGCCCACTTTCAGCCTGGACTCTGCCTGCTCCTGCCCTCGCAAGTTGCCAGCTTTCTTGCTCGCTAGCCTTCCTCGGGGGCCTCCGCCCTGCTGCCTCTTCCAAGTTTTTGCTCTGGGATGAAGTTTTGCACTCCAATGGCTGGTGCACACAGCCCCACAGACTCCGGGGGTCCTTTAAAGAGGCCGTTCTCTCTCTCTCTCTCTCTCTCTGCCTGTCTCGGTCTCTCTTGCTGGCCCCATGCCAGGCTTCTACCAGCTGCAGAAGGGAATCATAACCATGCATGTGATTCTCTGTTACAAAATAGAAGTGTGTGGGGTGGGGTGGGGGGGAAAAATCCCTCCACTAGGGTACAATATTGTTCTTGTGGATCCAGGGGGGGAAGAGAGAAGAGCGTTTGCACATTTATGACTCACGCAGCTGCCCTCCCCTTCCTCCAAACTGTCCAGCAGCCAACAAGCTTAGTGAATGCCTGTACCAGCTTAATTGGGGGACATGAGTTTGGCATAGAAATGCCACAGACTGTAGCTGGTGTGTTTATTAGCCCAGCATAGCTAAGCAGGGTCAGCCATGGTCACTACTTGGATGGAAGACCCCCAAGGAAGATGAGGGTTGCTATGCCGACGAATGTGATGGCAACCCATCTCTGAACATCTCTTGCCTCGAAAACACATGGCCCTGGGTTGCCATGAGTCAGTTGTAACTCGACAGTACACCATTATTATTATTGTGAATTGGCACAGTCAGACATTTGACGGGTAGATGCAATTCGAGATCTAGTCAAATGATTGGGAATTGCAGAGGTATCTTTGTAGGATTCATGCTGTTGCAAGCAACACTGTCTTCTGGAGCTGAGCTGGTGTTATTTGCTCAGTGCCCAGAGTGTCCAGGTGTTTCCTGAGACTTCTAGGCACTGCTCCAAGGGCTCCAACGGCAACTGACAAGATGATCACCTTTTTCTCCCAGAGGCGCTCTAACTGTATTCATAAGTCTTGGTATTTCGTAATCTTCTCCTGTTCTTTCTTTTCTACTCTGCTGCCCCCTGGGATTACACTGTCAATGATCCAAACCCTATTTCTCATTTCCCCCCCTACAATTGTCATCTGAGGAGTGTTATGCTCTAGGTGTTTGTCTGTTTGTAATTGAAGTCCCAAAGAATCTTTGTTTCTTCATTCTCCAAGATCATGTCTGGTTTGTGTTCCCATGAATTTCTGACTGATGGTAAGCCATACTTCTTGCAAAGATTCCAGTGCAACATAGCTGCAACTCTATCATGGCCTACTTTACAGTCAGTTTTGAGTAATTTTACTTCAGGCACTGACCAGGCCAGTTGACTGTTTCATCCTTTGTCTTGCAAAGTCGACATTTGCTGTTATCACTGGTCTTCTGAGTCTTGGCTTGCATATTATATGTTCCAAGTGCAGCTAGAATGAGTCCTTCCATTTCTTTCTTCAAGTGCCCATTTTGGAGCCACTTCCAGGTGTGTTTGTTATTAACTTTATTCTCTGTCTTTCAACTATTGCCCATGCAAGGCTTTTTCTTCCAGTTGTCAAAGTGAGTTTTGACTGCAACCTTTGTTGTAATCTTCTTTGGTTTCTGTAACCTTAAATAACTCTGCCTTGTACACTTCAACTAGAAGCTTCTCTTTGCTTTTCTTGGTGTAGCCATTCAGTTGTTTATTATTATTATTATTATTATTATTATTTATTATTATTATTATTATTATTATCCCCATGATTCCCTATTATTAAGAATATTTATATGATACTTTCTCTTGAAACTCAGGACTCAAGGCAGCTTACAAAATATATGGCCAATCTAAAATAAAAAGACATCCAGCACTACTATGTCTATTTACTGCAAACCCGAAACAACCCCCCGGTCCTGTCTTGATATCACTCAGCACTTCAAAATCTTATTTCAGTAATTGCAAAAAAACGCTCTGCAGGGGCAGCTGGTCTGCTGCTAAAATACTGCACAGCAAACAAAGACCTGCTGAGACAAAAATGTGAATAGCTGGCAGTCTGTAGACCAAGGTGATGATTGCAAGCCTGGCCCTTCCCAAGACCAGCTAAGGGGTCTTGATACGATCGCTAGGCAGGGGCTGGAGCTTTTCAGGTATTTTGCCTTTTGTACATTGCCCAGAGCTCGGTGTAAGCCAGGACAAGGCAATTAATAAATCAAGATGAGGAGGAGGAGCTGGCAATCTGCAGGCTAATGTGGTAGCCAATTTACTAAGGTGGAGTTCTCCCAGAATTACTACTGATCTCAAGACTACAGAGACCATGTCCCCTGGTGCAAATGGCAGCTTCCGAGGGTGGACTCTATGCAATCACATCCCCATAAAGCTACCTCCCCTCCATAAACTCCACCTTCCCCAGGCTCCACCCCAAAATCTCCAGGAATTTCCCAAGCTGGAGTTGGCATCTATGTTGCCAATCTCTCTCTCTCTCTCTCTCTCTCTCTCTCTCTCTCTCTCTCTGTGTGTGTGTGTGTGTGTGTGGGAACAGCGACTGCTGGCATTAGGAATGCCAGCCTCCAGGTTCCCCTGAAGAAAATAGATGCTTTGGAGGGTGGACTCCATGGCTCTGTACCACACTGAGGTCCCTGTCCTTCCCAAGACCCATCCCCAAATTTCCAGGAGTTTCCCAACCTAGAACTGTCAACCCAACCCCTGCTGATGGTCAAGGGGAACCTGGCAACCATAGCTGGCGAGACTTCAAATGATGGAATATGAAAGGTCTATCGTGCATAGATAAAGATGACAAGAACATCCTGCAGGGGGCAGCAGAGGGGACAACTATTTAGCATAGTGAGATTAGGGACTTCCTACTATTTTCAAATAGTCTCCCTCCAGTTTCCTGATTGGCTCAATGTACCTGCTGAGCTTCTGCTAGTTACTGTCTTTCTCCTAGCTAGTTAGGCAGTTAGACTTCTTTTTCTCTCTCCTAGTTCTTACAAAGTCTGTTCTCTTCTTAATAAACCAACTTAATTCTCTAAACAGCTTGTGCTCCACTTTAGCGAATATCCACACTCTGCCTACAACAAAAGCAGATGGAGACCCAGATATGGTGGCCCTTTGTATGAAAAAGTTCCTGTGATCCATCACTGCGATTCTATATAGTATAGGAAATAGAATTAAAATTGTCAGTTTCTGGGAAAGGGTTTTCTACGCCCATGGATGCAGGATGTATAAGGTTGCCAAGTCCTACCTTTGTAATAGCGGGGGGAGTCCTTGCTTGAAAGTCTTCTAAAGGGGGAAGTTTCCTTTTGTGGTTACATTGTTTGTTGCTGGTCCTACAAAGGCCCATTAAGCAGCTGACAATCATAGACGGAGCGCTCCTGTCTTTCCTGTCTTTCCCAAGACTTTCAAGCAAGGAGAAGCGGGTGTACGATTCTAGAAACTCCCATTGGGGTTGATTGTGTAAAAAGGATGTAAATTGACTGGTAGCTATTAGATTATACAAACTGATTATTATTGTTGATATTGCATGTATAATGAATATATACCTGTTTAAGAATATTATGAATATTCTAATGCACAATGCACTTTATAAGATGGAACATATAGAACACTTTAACTTATAAATAAGGTTTTTGCAGTGTATATATTTGTTGTTTGACTCTTCTAACACTGCAGCTCAAGTTTCCACACCTGCAGGTTGGCAACCCTGTATTCCAGATGTGCAAGATCCAGCCATAGGCTGAAGAGTCATTCTGCACAAGTCCGTAACATTCTCTTTTGAGATGGGGGGGGGGGGGCGAAAACTAGTACATCGGTCTGTCAACTTTTGCTCAGTTTAAACCAGGGGTGTCAAACACACGGCCCTTGGGCCGGAACCGGCCTGTCCAGGGCTCTGATCCGGCGCGTGAGCAACTGGTGCTGTTCTCAACCCATGAAAGAAAAGGGGTTGCAAGAGGAGAAAAAACAACCCCTGGAGGTTTTGGAAACAGGATATCAGGCCTTCCCCTGCACCCCTCTGCTTCTATGGGAAATGCAGGAGGAATGAGAACTGGGGGGGGGGAGAGATCTGGGAGAGCCAGGCTTTTAGAAATCAATTGCTTAATCAGGTTTCCCTGTGTCTTTTATAAAGTTTATATCTCCAGTACCTGGAATTATATTTTATGACACACATGGCCCAGCCTGATAAACTGAAATTTATGTCAGGTCCGGCCCTCGAAACAAAATGAGTTTGACACCCCTGGTTTAAACCTTAATATTTCTTCCAATCACAGCCAGTAACAGGCATTGTGGGGCCCTGCTCCATGCAAAAAATTCAGCCAGCATGATGGTAGAGTGAGTGATATACAGGCCCTGTAACTGGGTATTTTTCCGGGGGGGGGAACTAAGTTAATTAACAGAACTAATTAAATTATCTTCATTAATTAGATTAAGGCAGCTGTGGAGGAAGAGGGGAGGAAGGCTGGGATCATTCTATGCTGGGGTGCCACTGGGTTGCCAACTCCCGGGAAATTGCTGTCTTCACTGTGGAAGATGAGAAGACTGCTTGCCCACTCTAGAACCACTTATTTCAGGAGGGGTGTTGAAAGACCTGAGTCAGACTGAAGTGACGAGTGTCTTACAACTGATAGACAACTTAAATGATAGACAACAGGAGGTGGTGGCGGCTACAAGCATGGACGGCTTCAAAAGGGAATTAGATAGGCATATGGAGCAGAGGTCCATCAGTGGCTATTAGCCACAAGGTATAGATAGGGGCTCTGGGGCAAGTGATGCTCTGTCTTCTTGGTGCTTGGGGGGGGGCAACAGTGGGATGGCTTCTAATGTCCTGGGCCCACTGCTGGACCTCCTGATGGCACCTGCTATTTTTGGCCACTGTGTGACACAGAGTGTTGGACTGGATGGGCCTTTGGCCTGATCCAACATTGGCATCTCTTATGTTCTTAAGTGGCTAAATTTGCGGATGACACTAAATTGTTCAGGGTGGTGAGAACCAGGGAGGATTGTGAGGCACTCCAAAGGGACCTGTTGAGGATGGGCGAGTGGGCGTCAACATGGCAAATGGGGTTCAACATAGCCAGGTGGAAAGTGATGCACATTGGAGCCAAAAATCCTAACTATAAATATATGTTGATGGGGTCCAAACTGGTGGAGACTGACCAAGAGAGATATCTTGGAGTCATAGTAGATAGCTCACTGAAAATGTCAAGACAGTGTGCGACTACAGTAAACAAGGCCAACGCTATCCTCGGGATTATTAGGAAAGGAATTAAGAACAAATCAGTTAGTATCATAATGTCCCTGACTAAATCGATGGTGCGACCACATTTGGAATACTGTGTGCAATTCTGGTCACCACACCTCAAAAAGGATATTATAGCACTGGAAAAAGTGCAGAAAAGGGCAACTAGAATGATAAAAAGGTTTGGAACACTTTTCCTATGAAGAAAGGTTAAGGCACTTGGGGGTCTTTAGCTTGGAGAAATGACGACTGAGGGGTCACATGATAGAGGTTTACAAGATTATGCAAGGGATAGAGCAGATCGAGATAGAAGTACTTTTCTCCCTTTCTCACAATACAAGAATTCATGGGCACTCAATGAAATTGCTGAGCAGTCGGGTTAGAAGGAATAAAAGGAAGTATTTCTTCTCCCAAAGAGTGATTAACACATAGAATTCACTGCCACAGGAGGCGGTGATGGACGGCTTCAAGAGGAAATTGGACAAAGGTATGGAGCAGGTCCAACAGTAGCTATTAGCCACAAGGTATAGATAGGAACTCTTGGTCTGGGGCAAGTGATGCTCCGTATTCTTGGTGCTGGGAGGGGGGGCAACAGTGGGAGGGCTTCTAGTGTCCTGGCCCCACTGCTGGACCTCCTGATGGCACCTGGTATTTTTGGCCACTGTGTGACAGTGTTGGACTGTATGGGCCATTGGCCTGATCTAACATTGGCTTCTCTTAGGTCCTTATATTTGGGTGTGTGTGTGTATGGATTCCGATAACCCTTGTGTTCAGTTGAGGGGGGGGTACCAGAGAGGCACTGGTGGGACAATTACTATATTTAATAGCAATGGGACTGGCGTGGCGTGGGAAGCTATAGAGGTTCAAAAGAAAGAGCAGGAAAAAATTTTCTCCAAGCCTGTTGGCAAGTCCAGAACAAACAAATCAGGGGAGCAAAGACTGAAAGAACGAACGAACAGAAGACTGGGATCGAAGAGCAGGAAAGAGCAGGTTCGTTCCTGTGCCTTTAAGGCGAAGCTCCCGTCGCTCCGCTCACGCATCTTTCTGTCCCTCAACGGCCACCGTTGATCTTTCCGGCAACTTCCTCAGGTGACCCAAACAGCGGCCGCGCGACAGAACACTCGCTTCCGGTGCTGCCGCCGCCTGTGGGAGGGAGTCTCCGGAGCCGAGCCCAGCGGGGGGTGAGGGGCGCCCTTCTCCCCCCCCCTCAGTGGCCATAGGAAAGGCGGGAAGGAGGTCTTCCCCACGTGACCAAGCCTGTCCTTCCTTTAGTTCCCCTGGGGGCAGTGCCCTGTGGAAGGGGGAGGAGCCCCCAGGGACCCCCTTCAGCCCTCCTTTGCAGATCGCTTTAATGCAGGGGGTCCCCCCTCTATTTTTATTCTGTAAAGGCTGCGTGGGGAAGCTGTAGCGGGGCGTAATGTGGGGGGAATCGGGGGGTAGCTGAGGGGGTGGGAATTGGCCCCATACCTGACTGTGTCAATTGGACTTACTGTCGGGGGGGGTGGGGGAGGTTGTGTTTGGGTCGATCTCTTAGGGGGTGGAACTGGACGTGTTTGGCGGACTTTCCGGCAATGAGTTGGCACTTATCTAAGAATTAGGGCTGTCCATAGGGAGCGGCATAGGCTCAGTGGCAGAGCCTTTGCTTCTTACATAGAAAGTCCCAGGTTCAGGCCCGGTCAAAGGGGTTAGGTGGCAGGTGAGGCAAAAGAACTCTGCTGCCAGTTGGAGTAGGCAGGACTTACCTTGATAGACAAATTGCCATACTCTGCGTTATGCAACTTCATGTGGAGAGTTGGATTTGTTCCTTGTAAAAATTGGACCTGCCCACAAATGGGCAGGGTCTTTCTCCTTTTTATTTTATTATCCTTGCTCCTGTAACAGTGTTCAGGCATACAGAAATGAGCAGGTGGGGGTTCTTTGCCTTCACAAACTCTGCTCCACTGGATCAGACCTATGGTCTATCTAGCCCAGCATCTAGTTTAACCTAGCAGCTTACCAGATGTGCCCAGAAGGACCACAACAGGGCATGGAAGTCAAAGCGCTCTCTGTTGTTGCCCCCCCCCCACGCATATTGGTATTCAGAGAGTTACTGCCTCTGAACATGAAAATTTTATTATGATTTGTTGACTTCATTGGTACCTCATGTTTCTCCCCAGTGGAGACCCAGAGTGACATATATTGTTCTCGTCTCCTCCATTTCATCCTCACAACAGCCCTATGAGGGGAGGTTAGGCTAAAAGTGTGTAATTGGCTCAAGGTCACCCAGCATGCTTCTGCAGCGGAGTGGGGATTCGAACCTGGGCCTCCCAGATCCTAGTCCAGCATTCTTACCACTTCACCATCCTGTTTCTCTATTTAGGTTTCATTTAGTCATAATGGCTAATGTCATTCATTCTATGGCAGCAACTTCCAGTTGCCAGTCATTTTTTTTCCTGAGTGGAGAAGCACTTCCTTTTTCTATCTGTAATCTTCCTCTTATCAGCCTCAGTGAGTGTTCCTGAGTTCTAGTATTATAGGAAAGGGGGAGGGAAAGTTCTCTTTATCCGCCTTTTATACTTTATATATGTTATGGGAGAGCCTACAACAGGCAGCCCTCCCCCTTTCCAAAACCATGTCTAGGGGAGAAACAATCAAGGCTTTTGGCTAACGGAGCATACAGTCTTTATTAAGGAGGATTGTCCCGGTTGCCTGCAAGAGCAGATCATGCAAACCCAGTGAACAAGATACTGAATCCTTCCTTAATAGGACACAGTAGGTAAAAGGTCAGGGTGTAGGATTTCAAAGAGAGTTCATCAATTCTGTTCCCAATCATAATTTTCTCTCTAACCTCTGTTCAGAATACATGCTACATTCCAAAAAGAAAAACCACGAAACTCTTTTCTGAGAGATAACATGACACCAGCCCTTGACTGAGATAGTTGCTAAGGGAACAGAGGTCAAAAAGAAGCAGATCCACAGTGGGGGGGACTCAGGCAGGAACACAACGTTCTAAAATTTGGCAAACCAACATAGGCTCGTAACTTAAAGACTATTATAAGACGTGTAAAATTCCTTAACAATGTAAAACAGTCCTGAATTTGGAAGGGGCCCAAGGGACGGGTGGGCAACGCTCTGTGGCTGAGACCTGCAGTCAGCCCCGGGGTTTCTGCTGTTTTCTTTTGACAGAGCTTCCTGCAGCAGTTCGTGATGGAGTGCACGGCCCTGGAGAGCCTCATCGAGATGGGCTTCCCCCATAACAGAGCGTACGTCTCTATCTCTGCGAAGGGTGGGATACAGATTTGATAGATTAAATATGAAGGGGGTGGGAATCAAGGCAGGGGAAAGGCAGCCCTTTTCAAAATGCTTCCATGATCCTGGGGGGCTGGAAGTGAAGCTCAGCATCCGAAGCTTAATTCAGGAAGGCACATGGGAGAGAGTTTGTGTGTCTGTGCAGGAAGGTTTCCCTGCTGTCTCTCTGTGCTTGAGCACACGACTGGGTCTGCAGAAAGCAGTGAGGGAAGCAGAGGGGGAGATTCTGCAGCTTTTTAATGGGTACGGAGTTCTCTGCATCCGTCACTGGGAAAGTGGAGAGGTGGAACGGGCTTGCACGTGTGCATTGCCAGCTTTTCTCAAGGGAGCCATGAACCCCAGTCCAAATGTGTTTTTGCTGTCCCTTTCAGAGAGAAGGCACTGGCCCTGACGGGGAACCAGGGCATTGAACCCGCGATGGATTGGTGAGTCATCTGGGCGTGGTTTTTCTGTCTTACATACTCCTCCTCCTTTTTCGTCCCCTGACCGGTGCGCCTCTGTTCCCTCCAGGCTGATGGAACATGAGAACGACCCTGACCTAGACGATCCATACGTACCACCCCAGGGCCATGTGCTGAGCCCCGAGGAGCCTCCTGAGGGAAGGACGCCTGAGGTGGTAGAAGGTGGAACAGGTCAGAGCAAATTGGGATGTGCTGAGGTGGGAGGACTGGTCTGTGGTAACGTCAGCAGAGAGTCGCCATTACCGCAGCTTGGTTCTTGCCGGCATCTGCCGTGGGCGGAGGGTGTAGAGGTAAATTTGGTTACCATTCATGGTTGGTCTTTCAAACTAGGCTACAGCAGTCATGGGCTCCTCTTCCAGTGACTTCAGAAATGTGCAAACAGAAAATGTTGCCTGTACAATTTGGACAGTCTCTTTTTTTAAAATACGCGTGTATAATTGTCAATTAATTTCCTCACATCTCTTTATATCTCAGTATTGCACATAAAGCACCTCTAGATTTAAACTGCCCCGACCTGGATAGCCCAGGCTGGTCAGATCTCAGACGCTAAGCAGGGTCAGCCCTGGCTACTATTTGGAGGGGAGACCTCCAAGGAATACCAGGATCATGACATGGAGGCAGGCAGTGGCAAACCACCTCTGAACATCTCTTGCCTTGAAAACCCCAATGGGGCTGACATAAGTCAACTGTGACTTGATGGCAAAAAGAAAAAAAGGATTTAAAGCAAATTAAAACGGCTTTACGTCCGTATGCTGATATGGCAAAAATGAACTCCTGTTGGCATCAAAGAACAGATCTTCAAGCTGACTAAGGAAGATTTGGTGCCCAGTTGCGAGAAACTCTAGTGGCATTGCCTACAGTCAGGCAGCAAGATTCTGAGGATTCTTAAACTGAGACTTTCGCTACTACAGGTAGTTCTTGGAAACCTTCTGCCTGTTAAAACAAATGCAGAGGCTCACAGAATTTTGCAGGAGGAAGTCAGTACTAAGCCAGACCCCACAAATCTGTCATGTTACTGCTTCTGTTTCTTTCTGAACCTTCTCCCTCACTATCTCAGGCCTGGTTCATCTTAAAGAAAAATCTCACTACCCTTAATATAGGTTACTTATCAAGTTAGCTAAACACCGTACAAAACATATATTAAAAAGAGATAAGCTCTGCTTAGGGGTCCCAAATCTTTTTGAGACTGTGGGCACCTTGGGAGTCCTGACACAGGATGGTGGCCACTGTGGGAGGCGGAGCCAACCACAAAATGGCCACTGCAGGTGGCAGAGAAAGAGACACACACACAAAAGGAAAACCCAAATGCATGCAACAGGAAGAGTAATTCTTAAAAATACACTGTAAAAGAGGAGAGAGAGAGAGAGAGAATAAGACAAAACACTATATGGTGGCAGCTTGTGCTGAAACCATGTTATTTTAATCTGCTCAGCCAATCAGACCCCCAATACTAACTATAAGATCTGCTGGGCAGCAGCCCCACCTGGCCATACACACTTTCCAAAAACCTTTGACGGGCACCAGGAAAGGTGTCTGTGGGTGCCATGGTGCCCACAGGCACGATTTTGGGGACCCCTGGCTTTAGAGGCTTACAATCTAAAGAGGCAGCAGGAAAAGGAAAGAGGACACTAAAGGAAAGGGGGTCTAGTTACAGCATCTCCAGGAGCAGGTTTAGGGAATCCCTTTCTTTGTACGGGGCCCAGAGAAGAGTACCTTGAGCTAGATGTACCATTGACTGGTGACAGAGCAGGGTTGTGAACTGGGGTATTCTCTAGTTACTCTACGGAAGGGCCTGCAGCCAGTGATTACAGCCACTTGCTTTGCATGTCTGCAGGAGTCCCCAGATTTTGTTTCCTGGCATCTCATACATAGAAGGGTCTCAGGCAACAGGTAGCTGCAGGAGACTTTCCCCTGCCTGAGATCCTGGAGAGCTGCTGCCCAATGCTGAGCTGCATGGACCAGTGGACCGACTCTGTCTAAGGCAACTGTCTACATTCAGGGAAGGAGAGGCAGAGGTTAAAGGTCAGAATGAGGAGAGGAGAGGTACAGTTTTCAAGCACAGTTTCAAGCAACACCTTTGAGGTGTTTGGTGAGGTGTGGACCCAGTTACAAGCAACAGAAGAGTTGGTGTTACAAAGAAAGGCATTCAAGACGATTCATGCTGTAGCATTCCCCATCTCAATGTATGGTGTGAAAGTTGGACAATGAAGAAAGCTGACAGGAATAATTCTTGTCAAATAATGAAGATTTTGTTCCCTGGTCTCTCTCCCCGAACACTCAGCTTTCCCCTTCCGTGGGTCAGAGGATAATAAGAGACTTTTCTCTCCGTAGATCCAACGTTAGAGGAGTTAGCTGAGGAAGATAACCGGCGCCCTCTGAGTGAAGAAGAGAAACGGGAGCAGACAAAGAGGTAATCATCTGGGCGGGATGTGCGCGCGCGTCTGTTTGTGCATGCAGGTGTGTTTGTTACACTAAGATATATAGCTCTGTGCATGGTAATCTGAATGACCACAACAAGGACTGTTGCATTCTGCAACCTTCTTATATTATAGTCTACTTAAGCGAATGTCCATGATTTTTTCATCTTTGGCATCATTCTGCAGTGTCCTGAGGAGAGCTGTTCAAAGTACCCGGATCTTCCCCCTCTGCAACAGATCTTATCCAGAAACCCCTGTGGCTTTAGAGATCTCAGCAGGAAAAAGCAGGAATTTGCTGCACTTTTACATACATCAGACAGTGTGGTGTAGTGGTTAGGATCTGGGGGGGGGACATCAGTGCAACTCCCCATCCTGACATGAGGCTTGCAGTAGAACTTTGGGCCGGTTGTTCTCCCTCAGCCTGACCCACATTGCAGGATTGGTGGGGAAGGGGGAACCGTGTACACCACACAGAGCTCCTTGAAGGGAGAGTAGGATTAAAAGCGCAGGTTTGGAGGCTCTGAAGGATTTCTGCTACTGGAAGAGATTTCCGTCCATGGCGTGGGATTTCATTCCCTCTTCAGCCCGAAATGCTGCTCCTGGTGGACAGGGGACCCCCAGGGACAGCTGCGGCGGGGTGGGGGGGGTGAGGTGGATGTCCACAGTCCGAGGTGGGAATCAGCAAAAATGCCCCCCCCCCCCGAAATCCTGTGTGGGATTCAACCTAATCAGTGTGAGAGCATCTGCTTCGCATGCTTAAGGTCCTGGGTTCAATTGTCAGCATCTCAAGGCTAGGGAAGACCTCTGCATAATATTTGGGAGAGCTGCTGTCAGGCAAAGCAGACACTACAAAGCTCAGTGTAGAAGTGGAGCTGACTTGGTAGAAGGCAATTTCACTTGCTCGGGAATTGTGTGTACGACATTGCCAGAGGGAACGATACTAAACTAGATGAACCAACGGCCTGGCTCTGTAGGCGGCTTCTGTCTGACTCTGAAATGGTTGCATCCCTGGAGGTTGCAGGGAGGGGTCGTGGCTCACTGGCAGAGCATCTGCTTTGCACGCAGAAGGCCTCAGGTTCAGTCCCTGGCGTCTCCAGTTAAAATAGACCCAGGCAGTAGGTGATGTGGACGACCTCTGCTTGAGACCTTGGAGAGCCACTGCCAGTCTGACTAGACAGTGCTGACTTTGATGGACTGATGGTCTCATTCACCCAAAGAGTAATTAACATGTGAAACTCACTGCCGCAGGAGGTGGTGGTGTGGCTACAAGCATAGGGGATTGGATAAATGTATGAAACAGGGGTGTAGTGGTTAAGTGTGCGGACTCTAATCTGGGAGAACTGGGTTTGATTCCCCCATTCCTCCACTTGCACCTGCTG
>NW_015167655.1:38968-67143 GCF_001447785.1 Gekko japonicus
ATTGTCTACTCAGACTGGCAGCAGCTCTCCAGGACCTCAGGCAGAAGTTTTCCCCATCACCTACTGCCTGGTTCTTTTTAACTGGAGATGGCAGGGATTGAACCTGGGACTTTCTGCATGCAAAGCAGAGTCCCTTCCACTGAGCCACAGCCCCTCCATCAGTGGCTATTACCCACAACGTATAGACAGAACACTGTGTATGAGGCAATGATGCTCTGTATTCTTGGTGTTTGGGGGGCAACAGTGGGAGGGCTTCTGGAGTTCTGGCCCCACTGGTGGCCCCTGGATTTTGACAGCTGTGTGACACAGAGTGTTGGACTGGGGGGGCCACTGGCCTGATTCAGCACAGCTTCTCTGACACCCTTATGATTCAGTACACGGCAGCTTTGTGTGTGTTCACGTGAGGTTGTCCCATTGCCCCAAACACAGGATCCTGGAACTCTCTATTAAACGGCCCCGCAAAGGCACTAATGACTGCCCTTAGGGCCCATTTCAAATATCTTCCGTGCTTTCTGGACGTTATCTTGGAAAAGGGAGATTATTCTGTAAAAGGGCAGGCTTGGGGCAGGGGTTCTGGGAGAGCCCAGGGGGGTGCCAAGTGGCCCTGTGACCCACTCCTCCTCTGCCTGCCCAGGATGATGGAGCTGATCTCTCAGAAGCAGCGGGAGCGAGAGGAGCGGGAGAAACGGGAGAGCATCGAGCGGGAGAAGCAGCGCCGGAAGCAGGGCCAGGAGCTCTCCCTCATCCGCCAGAAGCTGCAGGAGGACGAGATGAAGAAGCTGGCGGAGGACAGGCGCAAGGAGAAGATGGAGGAGAAGCTGGCCAAGTGAGAGCCCTGCGGGGAGGGGGAGGGAACGGCTTAGCCCCCGAGGCGGGGAGGCCGCGTCTACGGGCTGGACGGCAGGAAGCCCAGCTGTGGGTTTAGGCAAAGGAATGGGCCGCCGGGGCTCAGGGGAAGAGCAACTGCTTTGCATGCAGAAAGTCCCAGGTTCGGTCCCTGGCGTCTCCGGTGGAAAAGGATCAGGTCATGGGTGATGTGAAAGACCTGAGGCCTTGGAGGGCGACTGTTGGTCTGAGTAGGCAGACCTCCTGGCTGTGATGGACCACGTCTGATTCAGCACAAGGCAGCCTCGTGTCTGTTTCACGTGACGCATTTATGTGGCGAAGGTATTCCCCCCGTTCAGTCTCTGGTATCTCCTGAGAGAAAGATGTCACCACAAAGCAGGACTCACTGGACCTAACCAGGCTACATCGGCCAAGGGCATAAGGCACCTTCCTGTGTTGCTGCTGGGCAGGAGTTGTCACTTAGTGAAGAGGCACCTGCTTCGCATGCTGAAGTTAGAGAACAACTTGGACTAAAGCCCGGGAGGGGAAACTCTCCTCTTCCCCTCCTTCTTCCTCCAGAAAGCACCTGCTGGTCTGTGGCTTGCTAGACAAAAGCTAGAGTTACGTTCCTAAGCGATCCAGGGCTTGGGGGAGCGAGGGGCTGTCTGGACCAAGGAAGAGAGTGAACGGATTTCTCGCTGTACGTAACTCGTCTGCCGACTTAGACCATCCCGAGCCTGCATTTGGAAATGCTGGGTGACCCAACATAATTTCAGTTAATGAGACATTTCTAGTTAACTCTTAGGGGGTAGGCATGTGGGTGAGGGGAAGGGTAACGGGTGTACTGCGGAGGAAGAGAAGGGAATAGGGCTTTGGGGAGGGGTGTATTGAAGAAGGAGAGAATGTTGTGACTGGAGGAGCACGGGAGGAAAGACGGCCTGCCTCTCTCCAGGATACTGGACACCTTCCCTGGGCCTTCTGTGTTGGGCGCTGCCGTCTTGGAAGAGGTTTAGAAGCCACTGAAAAGGCTGATCTCAGTATATGGGAGACTTTGAAATCTAGAGAGACTTGCGTGTCTGGAGGAGGAGGACGGACGGAGAAAAGGAAATGCTACTTTATACAGAGACTGATTAAATGTGGAATTGGCTGCCAGAGGATATAGTGATGGCCACAGGAATAAACAGCTTTAAAAGGGGATTAGATAGATCCACGGAGGATGAGTCTATTAGCGGCTACTAGCCATGCTGACTGTGAGGAACCTCCACTTTCAGAGGCACTAAGCCTCTGAATCCCAGAGCCAGGGGGCAACAAAAGGGGCCTCTCTCTGCCCTGTTGTTGGCCCTCCAGAGGAGCTGGTTGAGGCCACTGTGGGAGACAGGATGCTGAGCTAGATGGACCACTGGTCTGATCCAGCAGGGCTCTTCTTGTATTCCAGAGACTGAGCCTGACGGGGTAGCGTACTTGTTTTTACAACTGCCTCCATTAAATCTGCTCTTTTTGTCCCCAGGCAGCGTGTGCGAGAGAAGATTGAACGTGACAAGGCTGAGAGAGCCAAGAAGGTGGGTGTGCGTAGGAAGGGGGTGTTTCTGCTGTTGTTCCTCAGTGAGAGGGGGAGATCAGAGTCTCTGTGGCTGTGTGGGTCACGCAGTGTGAGACACAACAGGGTTGGATTCAAAGGTTGTTTCCCACTAGTGGGAGGAAGGGCAGGTGTCGCTGATTCCCCCCCCATGCTGTTCCTGAGCATCCCTTGTCCCCAAGGCACAGCATGCCAGGAACCAGCCAACCCTCCTGCCTTGCAGGTGTGAGTTACACCAATGGAAGATAGTTTCAGGTTGAGTAGCCATGTCGGTCTGCAGCGGAAGAGCCAGATTCGAGTCCTGTCGCTCCTTAAGAGACCAACAAGATTTCCTGAGAGTATCTGATGAAGGGAGCTTAGATTCTCAAAAGCTTCTACCCTGGAAATCTTCTTGGTCTGTAAGGTGCTCGAGTCTCACTTTTCCACTGAAAATGACATTTGGATTCAGCATCCAGCCTGCCATTCCCAAAGAGCAGCCAAGGCACTTGCCTGCAAGTAGACCTACTGCCGGAGAAGTGTACTGCAGCCTCCCATGTCAAGTGTTGGGTGACAACTTTCCTTTATCTAGAAGATGGACCGATTTGTACGTTAATCCCCCCGCCCCCGAGAGTCTCTTCCACACCCTTCTGGTAACTTGTCATCATGCAAAAACAGAACAACCCAAGAAGACACTTCTGCGGCCCAAAGCAGCCTTGCGCAGGGGTTGCCCCTCAGCAGCTCTTTCAGGTGCTCTGTGAGATCGTTTACTAATGCAGTGGAGACCTGAAATCCAGTGTCATGACAGAACTTGGCTTCAGTACCTTCGGTGGAACTGGGCAGTTCTCAACCAGCCGATCCATGCTGCTGAATTGTCCTCCTGAGGTCCACTGTGGTCTCTAGTGCCCGGCAGTGATGGCAGGGATCACAGGGATCTGTTCGAATCCTCAGAGGAGGAAGGATCCACAGAGCCCTGGTGTAGGGGTGGGGAAGAGAGGGGTAGGTGGAGTGGCACCTCCTAGCTGGTGGTGATGCAGAGGTAGGGAAGGCCTCTTCAGGAAGTTCGCAGTTGTCCCATCTATCACCGCCTTCATCACCTTTTTAGACGGGGCCAGGTTTCCCCTTCAGACAGAGAATGGTGAAGATAGCAGCCAGGAAGCCCTCGCTAATTGTGGGCAGCTAAAACTGTCCCCCTGCCCTGGGTGATCCAGGCTAGTCCGGTCTTGTCAGATCTCAGAAGCTAAGCAGGGTCGGCCCTGGTTAGTATTTGGATGGGAGACCAGCAAGGAAGTCCAGGGTCTCTATGCAGAGGCAGGCCATGGCAAACCACCTCTTGCCTTGAAAACCCTATGTCAGCAGCAACTTGACAACACTTCTCTCTCTCTCTCTCTCTCCCTCTCTCTCTCTCACACACACACACGAAATTGCAAGCGGGAACTCTTCTTTTAACTTTGGTTGTTTCCCTTAACTTCAAGGGAGGTGCCCCTGTCTGAGCTCAACGTGGTATCGTCTAAAAAAAAAAAGCTTTATAATCCCTTCTGAAAATCACAGCTGGAGGCCATGCTGTATCCTTGGGAAAGCGCTAGCCCTCCTAGTGGCAGATGCCCTTAGCTCAGGCACTCAACATGCTTGACTCTGGGCCCTAGATTTCACTGGAAAAAGGGGGCTCCTTCACGGAGTCCTAAATAGACTCATTGACGCTCTGGAAATAACATTGCAAGGAACAGCAGCTTGGGTTGCTTATGCTATCAAGCCCGGCCTAACAGAACGAATTCAGACCGTTGGTCGCTGATGGCTCCGTGGCTGGATCTGCTGTGCACAGAGCAATGAAAGGGAAACTCTCTGGTCAGGTGGGATAGTGTACGGCAGCTTGAATCATTTCCTCTTTTCTCCTTTCTCCAGTTCGGTGGCTGCAGCAGCTCTTCCCAGGCATCCACCCCGCCCGAGCCAATCGCCCCCGCACCGGTTCCCTCCTCACCTAGCCAGGAGCCCCCTGTCAAGCGAGAGTACGACCAGTGCAGGATACAGGTAATGGGCCAGGGGTGGCCGGGCGGGCGGGAGGGGAAGGCCTGGAGACTGTGTGACACTCTGCGCGTGCTCTGCTTTTTGGCCAAGGTAGGCTCCCAGAGTCGCTTGCAACCAATGCTAGCCTCACAAAACAGCTGCGGTAACTGACTTGTACTGAGAGCAGTAAACCAAAGACGATCGTACAGACAGAAGAAGCGAGAGCAGCAAAAGAGGAACTTTGGAGATGGAATTGGCTCCAGGCCACCTTGTGGTTAGCGGCATTGTAAGCTCTCACTTCGGTTCTCCTGGTATTTCAGTTGCTGCTGCTGCTGCTTCAGTTAATTTCTGAGGACCACAGAAGCCGCAAGGGGAAGCGAACACAGGTGCTCGGGCACTACACACAGACCTGATTATGCTGGCTGTCGGGTGGACAAGGGGGATCCAATAGATATTGTTTACCTTGACTTCCAGAAAGCTTTTGATAAAGTTCCTCATCAAAGGCTCCTAAGTAAGCTCAAAAATCATGGATCAAAAACTGGCTAATTAATAGAAAATAGAGAGTGAGTATAAATGGGCAGTTCTCTCAGTGGAGGGGGGTAAGCAGTGGGGTACCGCAGGGATCAGTACTTAGTGTACGGCAGCTTGAATCATTTCCTCTTTTCTCCTTTCTCCAGTTCGGTGGCTGCAGCAGCTCTTCCCAGGCATCCACCCCGCCCGAGCCAATCGCCCCCGCACCGGTTCCCTCCTCACCTAGCCAGGAGCCCCCTGTCAAGCGAGAGTACGACCAGTGCAGGATACAGGTAATGGGCCAGGGGTGGCCGGGCGGGCGGGAGGGGAAGGCCTCGTGACTTTTCTGGCGGAAGATGGGCTCTGCTCAAGACAAATGCTCTTGTCGAGGTGACTCTGGAGAGGCGAGGCTTTGCTGTTCGCCAGCCTCCCCCTGGTTGAAAATGTTTATTTTAGCTGTGTGTGACACTCTGCGCGTGCTCTGCTTTTTGGCCAAGGTAGGCTCCCAGAGTCGCTTGCAACCAATGCTAGCCTCACAAAACAGCTGCGGTAACTGACTTGTACTGAGAGCAGTAAACCAAAGACGATCGTACAGACAGAAGAAGCGAGAGCAGCAAAAGAGGAACTTTGGAGATGGAATTGGCTCCAGGCCACCTTGTGGTTAGTGGCATTGTAAGCTCTCACTTCGGTTCTCCTGGTATTTCAGTTGCTGCTGCTTCTGCTGCAGTTAATTTCCGAGGACCACAGCAGCCGCAAGGGGAAGCGCACACAGGTGCTCTGGCACCACACACAGACCTGATTATGCTGGCCGTCGGGTGGAGCTTCTCTTGCCTGGGCTGAGACCAAACTGGAAGGGCCATGGCTCAGTAGAAGAATCACAGAGTTGGGAGGGGCCATATAGGCCATCTACATCAACCCCCTGTTCCCAAGTCCCTCAGCCTTTCATCGTAGGGCTGGGTCTCCAGACCCCTGATCATCCTCGTTGCTCTCTTCTGCACCCGCTTCATTCTATCCACATCCTTTTTTTGAAGTGAGGCCTCTGGAACTGCACACAGTACTCCAGGTGTGGCCTGACCAATGTGGTGTACAATGGAACTATGACATCTGGCGATTTAGACACTATGTCTTTGTTGATACAAGCCAAGATCACATTAGCCTTTTTTGCCGCTGCATCACACTGATTGCTCATATTTAGCTTACAGTCCACCCGTACCCCAAGATCTTGTTCACACACACTGGCACTCAAATGTGTATCCCACACCCAGTATGCGTGCTTCTCATTTCTGTTACCCAAGAGCACCTGTTCTGCCTTCAGAAGGTCCTGGGCTCAGTCCCGAGCACTTCCAGTTCAAAGGGTCCCAGATGTCAAAGCCACTTGCTTGTCAAAGGAGACCATGCTGAGCTGAACGGACCGGCGGTCTGACTTGGTGCATGACTGCTTTGCCCCAGGCCTCTTGCTGTTCCAAGCAGCCCCCGGGAGCAATCCCAGTCATCAAGGGCCAGTGTAAGCCCTGGTGCCGACCTCTCCCGCGCCATGAGTGCTTTAGGTAGCCTTAAGGGCAGACCACTTCTGGCTTCAGACCTTCCGACTGCAGCCATGTGGAGAGGAGGATACGGATCCACCTGGCAGGATGTACCTTCGGGACTGTCTCCTACAATAAGTCCCCAGGAGAACCCTGAGATCAGCAGATAATAACCTGCTGGTGATCCCTGGCCCTAGAGGGCTTTCTTGGCTCTGGCCATGACCTGGTGGGACTCTCTGCCAAATAAAATCAGGGCCCTGCGGGATCTGATGCAGTTCCACAGGGCCTGCAAGGCAGCGATGTTCCACCAGGCTTTCAGCTGAGGACAGCAATGGGAGGTTGAGACCGGCACCCTCTCTTTCTCTTCTGTGGCCCCCATGTACTCCCCCCTGCCCTGCCGTGCAGGACAGCGGTGTGGCCGACAGAAGAGAAACTGTAATTGCCATTTCGATGGGTTGCATTTTTTGTCTTATTGATGGTTTTCTGTGTCCACTTTTAACTATAAATTGTAATTTTTAATGTTTTATCATGACTGAATCACCCAAAGACTTTCCTGCCTCCCCCCCTCCCACTTCTGCCCACTGATCTCCACACAGTGCTGCTCCTGGAGGACACGGGATGCTGAGGAATGATACCCGAAAAAGGGGTGTCTGTGCAGGGAAGGGGGAATTGGCGGCAGTTGCCAGTTTAGTCTGGGTCCAGCCCAAGCTCTTCTGCAAAACCCCGGCTTGGTGTGTGCCCCCCCACCCCGGTGGATGTTTGCTGGCTTAAGACATGACCTCTTTTGCAGTGGCCCCTGCCTTTCCCTCTCCAAGGCTGGTTGCCGGACACACTTGGAGTTTACAGTTTGAGGTACCAGATCAAAGCTTCTTTGGTTACTTAGGCGTCAGGTGGATTGGAGGAACTGTTTCTCCCTTCCCTCCCTCCTGATTTATCCCTTTCAGTTCTGCACCAGTGACAGTATTGGTGCCCTGTTAGTTTGGCTGAACGTTCTATTGGTGTCATTAGCAGAGGCCTTTCTGCTGCTGTCGCATTGATTTATGTTTCCGCATCATTCTCGGAAGCAGCATTGAGAGCTGTCCGAGTATAAATTTTGAAGAGAAGATTACTCTTATTGCCCTAGCAAAATCTTTCAGGTGCCAAAGGGGAGCCTGGGCAAAATAAATGCCTGGACGCTTCTCCTCGAATCCCTTTTACCAGATATTTTGACCTCTCCACACCTTTCATCTTGTTCTATTTTACATTCACTTCAGTTTTACCATAGAGTTTACCATAGAGTTTCTGGCACATGAAGCTGCCTTGTACCGAATCAGACCACCAGTCCATCAAAGTCAGTACTGTCTACTCAGACTGGCAGCAACTCTCCAGGGTCTCAGGCGGAGGACTTTCACACATTACCTGCTGCCAGATTTTTTTTCACTGAAGATCCTGGGGATTGAACCTGGGACCTTCTGCATGCCAAGCAGATGCTCCCTGCTTTACTGCAGAGCTGGTGGCAGAAGCCTTGCGCTGATGACCTGTCCGCATATTGATTCAGTGCGCGAGGAGGGAGACCAAGCATGAGCCTCTCCCTCCACCTCCGTGCCGTTGCCTCATCTGCATGGCGCACATGTGCAGAGCAGATAGGCCTGCACACACTCCCCTCCCCATGATCGGCAACATTTGGAAAGCGGGCGTCACCGATCACAGGGAGGGACATACGCACAGGCACTCCTTCCGCACATTTGCACCATGCAGACAGTCGGCCAGTTGCATGGAGTTGGGGCCAGCATCTCTGTTAAGAGAGCTGCGGTGGTTTTTGTAGGTGCTGAAGGCCCTCCCCCCTTTCCCTCTGGCACACCAAGCCTCCTCAGTCGGCCCGGCCCCTCTTCTTTGACAGGTGAGGCTGCTGGACGGGACGTCGCTCACGCAGACCTTCAGAGCCAAAGAGCAGCTGGCGGCCGTCCGGCTCTACGTGGAGCTGAAAAAGGACGGTGGCGAGGAGCCCTTCATCCTCCTCACGAGCTTCCCTCGGCGCGTCTTCACCGAGGAAGACATGGAGAAGCCCTTGCAGGAGCTGGGTGAGTTGGGGACAGCTGGGGGGTGGCTTACAGGGGGGCGGAGGGGGCGGTTCCCCTCTCCCACTGCCCCAGGTGGGACTTGGGCCTCAGTAGGGCTTGACTAGAGCGAGAGGCTCAGCTTCTCCCTAGTGGCAGCCCTGCCTGCTGTAACTGCGCGTTAGAAGTCTGGCCCTCCCCCCTCGAGTTCTCCCTTTCGCGTATCCCGACTGTGGGATTCTTCCCTGCTCTAAACCACCCGGACTCATTTCCCCACGGCCTTTTCTCTGCATCCCAGCAGACTGCGGATCCCCTCCAGGAAAAGGGGGCTTGTTTCTCCCTGTTTTGTAGAGTAAATACGAGAGGTGGATGGACTACAGAAATTCTTCAGTTTCCAGTGGCTCTGCCATGTTTGATACTTGCTATGAAAATTGGTGGGGTTGGGGATAGGGATGTGCATTCGGCTTTCCCAAACGAAAAAAAATACCGAATAAATACCTGCTGTGGCCGGGGGGGGGGGGGGGGGGCGGGGAAGCAGGGCAGGCATGGAAGCATGCCTGGGCTCCCTGCTTTCCCTTCTCTAGCTACCCTGGGTCAGCTGACTGGCGGAGAGTGAAATTGACAAAGAAAGCCAAACCGGCTTCCAGAAGGAAAGAAGGCATTTTTAAATGCCTCCCTTCCCTCCTGTCCGGTATATCAGACCTGAATATATATTTGGGAATACCGAATATTTCCCCAGTCCTGATACTTTACCGGTATTGGACTGGGGATATTCGGCATTTACCAATATTTTTTTGGGTCTGATATACCCGAAGCCGAAAAATACCGATTATTATTTTTTTTGCACACTCCTAGTTGGGGAGGTTGCTTGAAGGCTGACATCTTTGTTATGTCTGAGTAGTGAGGCACAGATGTACGACACTTGACTTAGCTCTGGCAACTCCAGAAGCTGGATATGAGTCTCTTATTGAATTGGTGGAGCCCACAACCATAAGAGTTGGAAGGGGGCATCTAGGCCATACAGGAAATCCAAAGCTATCGCTTCCCTGGCAGACTGGTTGGCCCAGACTTTGCTTGAAGATATCCAGCCCTCCCCACAAATATAATGTAAGGAGTAGCATGGTGTAGCGGTTAAATTGTCGGACTAGGTTCTGGGATATCCAGGGTCAAATCCCCACTCTACCGTGGAAGCTTCGCTGGGTGGTTTAAATACACTCTTGGGGGTTTTGCACACATAGGGAAGTTACCCACTGAGTCAAGTTATTGCTGTCTAACCCTGTGAGCTCTGCCCTTCTAGAAAGCGGGGTAGCCCAGTTTCCGGAGGCGAATCCTAATCTTTGTCGCCTCTGTTTCTGTGTTTAACATCAGACTCTGTCGTGTCACGTAACACAAAGTTGAGCGAATACCGACATAACCTGATTTTTGACATAAACTGCAGCTCACTGTGCGTCAGTGAAAACCAGCTGTTTGGCTGGAATCTGGGAACCCTAAGCTGCTGGCGTGGGTTCTGGATTCCATGTTGGTGAATGAATGACTAGTCTTTGTCGTTGTCCTCACCCCACTCCCAAGGTGTTCTCGCTAAGCTCTCCCTTCAACTTCTTCCTTTCCTCGCCGCAGGTCTGGTGCCTTCAGCTGTGCTGATCGTTGCCAAGAAAGGGAACAGCTGAAAAGGGACCCCCCCCTTTGCACGTCTCAACCTCGGTCTCAGCCCTCCTTCCTTTGCCGCTGCCGGAGGTGAACCTCTCCTTCCCTCGTGCTCCACCTCTGGGGGGCTACCTCACAGCCCCCCACCACCACCACCTTGGTTTTCCAACCGGCTCTGCCCGCAAAGACTCCAAGAGCAGCGCTATCATTCGGGCTGGGATTCAGAATCGACGACGCTTGGAGGCGGGAGGGGTGGGAGGGGGGGTTGGGGCCCCTCCCGGCCTCTTGGTGCGGAGGGGCAGCGTTGCAACTTGGCTGCCCTGGCGGGGGGGAGGACCAACTATGAATAAAAAAACCTCTTTCTCTTCTGGTTCTCGTTCTGGCCGTTCTTTACCTGCAGAGAGGCAGAGCGAGAGTTGGGACTCGGCCAGGTCCTTTTGAGATAGTGGAATTTGTGCTCATGTGGGCTTGTCCAGGGTGTACGCATCTTTTTGCACCGCAAAAAAGAAAAT
This sequence comes from Gekko japonicus, assembly GCF_001447785.1. Lineage (NCBI taxonomy): Eukaryota > Metazoa > Chordata > Lepidosauria > Squamata > Gekkonidae > Gekko > Gekko japonicus. The sequence goes on from NW_015167655.1 coordinate 49,575, forward strand.
CTTGGTTCTGCCTGTTGGGGCGGTGGTTCACGTACTGCTACGAAGATGTCAGCGTGGTCATGCTGCTGTGGTAACAAGTCCATACCTATGATTGCTCTCTTGAAGTATCTGAAGGGCTGTCCCTTTTAGAGGAGGGCAGGGAGCTGCTCCTGCTGGCAGCAGAGGACAGGACTCCCAATAATGGGTTTAAATTAAGAGCGGGAAGGTACCGGCTGGATATTAGGGAAAACTTTCTGACAGTAAGACTTGTGCAGCAGTGGAATGGGCTGCCTAGGGGAGGTGGTGAGCTCCCCCTCTCTGGCAGTCTTGAAGCAGCGGCTGGACAAGCACTTGAAGCAGCGGCTGGGATGCTCTAGGGCTGATCCTGCATTGAGCAGGGGGATGGACTAGATGGCCTCTGTGTGGCCCCTTCCAGCTCTGGGATCCTATGAAGCTGCCTTATCTTGAACCAGACAGTTTGTCCATGAAGGGCAGTCCTGTCTACTCCCGACTGGCCGCCGCTCTCCAGGGTCTCAGGCAGAGGTCTTTCACATCACCTCCTACCTGCTCCTTGAACTGGAGATGTCGGGGATTGAACCCGAGACCTTCATGCCAAGCAGATGTTCTACCACTGAGCCATGCCCCCCCCCCCCCAGCACCCTGGCTCTCATGGTAAGGGAGGGTGTGTGTGAGTCATCTGGTCTGCTCAGAGTCTTGTGTACGGCTTCCTGCCAAGTGATGAGGGGTGAAATATTTGGCAGAAGCTTGTACAGAGCCAGTTTGGTGTAGTGGTTAAGAGCGGCGGACTGTAATCTGGAGAACTGGGTTTGATTCCCCACGCCTCCTCCACATGCAGCCAGCTGGGTGACCTTGGGCCAGTCACAAGTTCTCTCAGAGCTCTCTCGGCCCCACCTACCTCACAGGGCGTCTCTTGTGGGGAGGGGAAGGGAAGGAGGCTCTGAGTGAAGGGCAGGATATAAATCCAACCCTTCTTCCGACATGCCCTCAGGGGGGGATCCTGCTGCAGTCCCTCCCACACATGGGCGACATACAGAGGGGGGAGAGCACTTCCATCCCCACCAGAGGGACCGATGACTGGATTGCTGTACTGTGGCTCAGCCCTGGCCCTGGGTGGCTCAGGCTAGCCCAGTCTCAGTTAGTACTTGGGCGGGGAGGCCACCCAGGAAGTCCGGGATTGCTACGCCTTGGCAAACCACCTCTGAACGTCTCTCGCCTTGAGAACATCATGCGGCCGCTGCGACGACTTGACAGCGTTGTCCTCCGCCACCCACCAATTCAGTGTGACTGACGTCGAACCCTGGGGACAGCGGATTAAAACAGCTGCGACTACTTGACAGCGTTGTCCTCCGCCACCAACCGATTCAGTGTGACCAGTGTTCCCTCTAAGCTGAGTTAGCGTGAGCTAGCTCAGTTTTTTAGCCTCTGGCTCACACATTTTTGTCTTCGCTCAGGAAGGATGACTCCAGAGCAACCTAATTTATGCAGCTGCCAAACTGCTCGCTTTGATGCCAGTTGCTCACAAAGTAGAATTTTTGCTCACAAGACTCCACAGCTTAGAGGGAGCATTGAGTGTGACTGGCGTCGAACCCTGGGGACAGCGGATTAAAACAGGAGGGCACCTCACCTGCCTTTTCATGACACACTGCTGCTTTTCTGGGTAGGAGGGAAGGGCGAGGCTGTCTCCCCCCCCCTTTTGTGTGGCTGAAGAAATTGGAACTGGTTTCCTAAACGTCTCTAAAACACGAGACTTTAGCTTTGAGAGGGAGTTGCCGTGTTTCTGCTCCTGCTCAGGGTCATCCCACAGAACCGCAGCGGTGGCTGATTCAAGGGCAGGCAATGTTACTTCGCCACACGCTGCCTAATCTATGGAATTCACTGCTCAGGATGGACTCCAACTTACATTGCTCTAAAACTGGGGTAGTTTCATTTAGGATCGGGCTATCACTTACTGGGCCTGAGCACGCAAAAGCGACCAGGGCTCTGCACATTTTTCACAATCAGAGGGCCAAACTATTAGAATTCAGAGCAAGAGGTCAGCAGAGAGCTAGTATAATATGACCCGTTTGCACAAATGATATATATATTACTAGTCAACACTGGTTGTTGTGAGTCCTATATTAGGCAATGGCATACATGATAACACACAGATAATGAATACACACAGGAGCACCCTAGTTGGTCATTTCCCTACCTGTAAAGTACTTTCAAGAAGCATTTCAGGCCCATAAAAAGTCTTTGCCTGCCCTTCCCCCTCCACAGCTGGTTATTTTAACACTGCAGACCCCTAAAATAGACCATCCACCTTCAGAGGCAATCTACCACTAAATATTATTGGGGGTGGGGGGAGAAGAGGGCTATTGCTTTTCTGCCCTACAGCATCATGGGAAAACTTCATGCTGGAAGACATGGGCCTGATCCACAGGGCTGCTCCTATTAAGCCACATAGTTCCAGAATATTTTAAGAGGAGGAAACAAAACAGAACTTGTTACAGGCACAGAGTCAATGGGGTGTGGGAAAAGACATCATCCAAAAATAAGAGCTCCCCCTTGTCTCAGTTTGTAGCCTCTGATATCACATGCTGTTTATGCCTCCTAACTTAAGTCTGGTTTATTTTGAACGAAGTTGGGTTTTTTTGGTACAAGATAGTTTTTTATTATTCAGAAGAACACAGACTCTGTACTCTTCAGGTGGGACAAAGCAGCCTAACATTGGCTGTATGAAAACAGAAAAGAAAAACAGTCAATTGAAAGTGAGAGGAAGATGCCAGTCGCGCTCCTTCTGTTCAGGTACGCTGCCACCATCAGCACCGACCTCCGGAGTTTCTTCTTCCTAACTTCTTACTGTTCTCCTGTAGGTGGCATAAAGCAGTGCTGAACAGAGAGACGGGTGGGTGACTCCTGCCAGCAGGGTGATGCCGCTCATTCCCCTTTCCGCTTCTGTTTCCCAACTGGGTCAGCAATCACTACAGCACCCCAGGCGACAAGACCTAGAACAACAACAACAGGAGATTGGATTTATACCCCCACCCTTCACTACCCAAAGGAGTCTCAAGAGTGACTTACAATCTCCTTCCCCTTCCCCTCCCCACAACAGGCACCCTGTGAGGTAGGTGAGGCTGAGAGAGCTCTCTCGAGAACAGCTCTGAGAAAACCTGTGACTGACCCAAGGTCACACCAGCAGCTGCGTGTGGAGGAGTGCGGAATCAAACCCAGTTTTCCCAGATTAGAGTCCGTGCACTCCTAACCGCTGCACCAAACTGGCTAGGAGAACAGAGGGAGGATGTCAGCAGCGGAGAAGTACATTTGTTTAATGGCCTTCACCCCACCTCTCCATCCAAAGACCACTAAGGTAGCATAATTTTTAAAATGAACGTTACATAGTAAAACAAGGCACCCTGACCCTGCTGGCCCCATCTCAGAAGTTAAACAGAGTTGGCCCTGGTCAGTATTTGGACGGGAGACCACCAAGGAATACCAGGGTTGTTACGCGGAGGCAGGCAATGGCAGACCACTGCGCAATGTCTCCTGCCTTGAAAACCCCATGGGGTCGCCCTAAATCAGCTGTCATTTGACGGCACACACACAAAAAAGTAAAACAAGGTGCCTCTCTCATAAGCAGGGGTCATTTCCTGCAGGAGCACACAGGAGCGGAGCTCCGGCAGTAAAGAGCCCAGGGGGTGGGCACATGCAACAAGCCCCACCCCCTGCTCCCAGCAGCCCTCCGTCAGGGCCAGAAGCAGCCAGGTAAGTTGCAGAGGCCCTCCCCCCGGCCCAAAACAGTCCAGTGGCACCTTTAAGACCAAGTTTTATTCAGGTACAAGCTCTCCCTCCTCTCTCTGAGGACAGATCTGCACGTCCCCCCCCCAGCTAGCAATCCAGTGGAGCCTGAGTGGCGGGTGTTGCCTTCTGATACACTTCCGGTGATGTCAGGGGGTGTGGCATATGCAAATAAGTCATGCTAATGAGTTATGCTAATGAGCTCCTGCACCTCTTTTTCTACAAAATGACCCCTGCTCATAAGCAACAAACCCCCCCCCCCCAGAAGTGGAGGGAGGACTTGACTATTCTCATCCAACTGAATGCCAGCTGAAAAGCGGCTTTTGCAGGGTGTTCCAAAGGTTTGGGGCGATGTGGAGAGATATGTGGAAGCTTCCTGTGACACCTAGAACACAAGCCAAACTCCCTCGAGATTCACAGGCCCGGATTATGGTCGGAGGGAACGTAATCCAGCCATTCCATTAAAGCACAGAAGGGCTGAGCCTGGCCAGTGTGTGGCTAAGAGACCTCCGAAAATCAGCCTTAAATTCCACAGAAGAAAGGCAGGATGTGAATCTCCCACCCCAAGGTAAGCCTGCTTTTCAGGGCACATAACCAGCAGAACAGACTTACAAGGGAAGAGACAGATATAAATCCTATGAAGAAAGGTTGAAGGAGCTGGGTATGTTTAGCCAGGAGAGGAGATGACTGCTGGTGACCTTCCAACAGATGGGGCCACTGTTGCTGCTCAGAATTGTGGCCACGCTTGCTATTTCCCTGAAGGGGCTCACTGGCAAAGCACCAGCTCTGCAAGCAGGGGGCCCTAGGTGTAACCCCACATCAAGGATCTCAAGCAGCAGATGCTGGCGAAGACGCTGGAGAGCTGCTGCCATCATTCAGAGGAAAGAATATGGAGTTTGAGGGATGAATGGACTCACTCATTAGAAGACAGCCTTATATTGAAGCAGTGGGAAAAATAAAATAAGCTCACCAAAGAAAACAGTTCTATTTAACACACTTGGTTGTACTTTTTATAATATTTACAATGCAAATTTCTTATGTCACACAAAAATCATCCTTATGCAAAGTAATGTCTTTGGGAAGACATTAGAGAGATCATCAGCAAATTCCATTATTTAACAACAGATACTGACCGGGGGGGGGAGAGAATTAGTATTTTGCTAGGGTAATCTGCCACTTCAACAGAGCTCTTAATGATCATGCTGGTGACCTTCCAACAGATGGGGCCACTGTTGCAATTGTGGCCACGCTCTCTATTTCCCTGAAGGGGCTCACTGGAGGAGGCCCTAGGTGTAACCCCACATCAAGGATCTCCAGCAGCAGATGCTGGGGAAGACGCTGGAGAGCTGCTGCCGTCATTCAGAGGAAAGAATACTGAGTTTGCGGGACGAATGGACTCACTCATTAGAAGACAGCCTTATATTGAAGCAGTGGGAAAAATAAAATAATCTCACCAAAGAAAATAGTTCTATTTAACACACTTGGTTGTACTTTTTATAATATTTATAATGCAAATTTCTTATGTCACACAAAAATCATCCTTATGCAAAGTAATGTCTTTGGGAAGACATTAGAGAGATGTTGCGTTGATCCACATTATTGTCATTCCTGCAGTGCTCCGTCAAGAGATTGGTGATGAGCACCCAACAGAGAGATAGAGTTGATAAAGATATCCAAAACTGCTTGTTAATCCTAGGAAAGTGTCTTCTCTTTATCTCTTGTATTCCTTGGATTCACATTTTTAAACGAAGGAGTGATAAATGCTATTTAGGAGCTTGAAAAACGAAGACTTTTTAGTCTGCTTTTCCACTTCATAGCTCTATCAAGACGACTTGAAGAGAAAACATTCCAAAACAGTGTCAAGAATATTTGCATCAAGATTTTGTATTGTACTCACATCATTATCTACTGGCTTTGCCTATGTTTATGGCATGTACTTTACATAAGGATGATTGTTGTGTAACATAAGAAATTTGCATTATAAAAAGTACAACCAAGGGTGTTAAAGTCATAGAACAGTGGTTTTCTTCGGTGAGCTTATTTTATTTTTCCCCATTGTATTCACACCAAAGCCTGTCTTGTTTTTGTTATATTAGAAGCAGGGCAGTCCAGTTCTGAGCTGAGTCCTTTAATTAGGATCACACAGGAAGGAAGGAAGCCCCTCACCTTGATACAGCTGATCTGGCCACCTGGATCCATGCCATGGTGACACTGAGACTAGACTACTGGAATACACTGTACATTGGTCTGCCCTCAAAATCAATTTGGCAATGCCAGTTGGTGCAGACTAGCACAACTTGGCTACTAGCGGGAGCTAGATGGAGCACGCACATTATTCCCATTCCACAGTCACTCCCCTGCCTGCCATCAGTTACCAGGCTCAATTTAAAGTATTCGCTATCACATATAAAGCCCTTCATGGCCTTGGGCCCTCCTATCTGCAAGACTGTCTCTCCCTGTATGCCCCATCACAACAGATTCACTCATCTGAGTGCCTTCTGCAAACAATTTGGATGTTGGGGGGGGGGGTATTTGTGAATTTCCTGCACCGTGCAGGCGGCTGGACTAGAGGACCCCTGGAGGTCCCTTCCAACTCAATGATTCCGCCAACCTGTAAATGGACGAAATCAACAACTGCCCTTTACCTGTGCCTTCTCTGTTGGCCCCCCCCCCACCTTGGGGAATGGCCTGCCTGCGGAGTTCAGGAAGGCTCACCACTCTCCTGGCTTTCTGCAAACGATGCAAAACTGAATTATTCCAGAGGGCTTTTCTATGCAGACAATACGGTGGCACTAGAAAAGAGCAAGAGTTCAGTAGCAGCCTCAAGACTAATTAAATTTGTGGCAGGGTAGCACTGTGACTGTCACAAAGTTGCTTGGATGAATTATTGGGGACTCTGGTCTGTACCACTGTGTATAGTTTGCCGTGGGTTGGATCCTGTTGTGCAATTTTGCATCATTTAATGTGTCGTGCTAACACCTCCGCTTTGCTTCAGGTCTGGTTTTTAGACTTCTGGCTCATTCTACAACCCTAATCCCATTTCATTATTTACTGAACATCTCATCCTACTGATGGTATTGATTCACCCCAAGTAATCCACCTTGAGTCCCGGTGAGAAAGGCAGGCTATAAAGAACTTAAATAAAACAACCCCCTTGACCTCACACACTTACTGATGAATACTTTGGGAGGAATATCTGACCCCCAACCAACACTAACCTCAAAGGACTGGCACTTCTAGGCAATCAAGCTAACGGTTCATGTTTATTATTCAGAGGCTGGATATAAAATAGATTCTTGAATACACCCGTCATGTTAAATCTATGTTACAGTACAATACATCAAAAGCAGCAAGAAAAGAAAAAAAGTACCAGTAGCAGAACTGACTGGAGAAGAGATGCCATTAAGTGACTCAAGAAAAGGAGCCCAGCCACATGATACCCTTGACACAAATGCTGATTTACTAGATTCTGTTTATGGTTTGGAAATGGGAATTACGACGCAATAAAGCAAACCGATCCAGTAAATCAACATTTGGAGCAGCTCAACCCACAGTTGTTTATTATAGCAAACCAGGTTACAGCTTTACCTCTCAGTACTAAAGACTGGGAACAAATGATAACGGAAAACTTTGCGTTCTGCTTGCGGGCTTCCCCGAATCATCTGGCTGAAGTGGAAATAAGACGCTAGGACGACCCTGGACCTGACCCAGCAGGGCTCTTCTCCTGTCCCCCTCCCCCCCCCCGCCCCTAAAAACCTTATTTAACTTGGAGTTCCAAATGTGGCCTAAGTCGTACGACGAGAAGAAAAATGCAGATTCGCACATGCTTAGAGCAGTGTTCCCTCTAAGATGAGTTGGTGTGAGCTAGCTCTCAGTTTTTTAGCCTCTGGCTCACACTGTTTTGTCTCAGCTCAGGAAGGAGGGCTCCAGAGCAAACTGATTTATGCAGTAGGCAAATCGCTTGCTCACAACTTTAATGCCGGGAGCTTACAAGGTAGAATTTTTCCTCACAAGACTCCACATCTTAGAGGGAACATTGGCTTAGAGGCACTATTTGCCATCTTGTCTCAATGCCACGCCCAGACGGTGAGGCCAGTGGAGTAGAGGCTCTTGACCCACCGCCCTCCCGCACTTACTGATGGCGAAAGTCATCTGGGTGATGTGCCACATATTGGGGGGGATCCCCTGCTGCATGACCCTGCGAGGGCCCAAGTACACCCAGATGCCGGAGCCGATCAGCGCCAGCCCGCTCAGAAGGCGGCAGCCCCAGCAGGACCCGAAAAGGGGCTTGTGGGGGGCTGGAGGAGCAACCTCTGTGGAGTTGGACGACATCGTTCCCCCCCTTGGAAGAAAAATGGCGGCTCCCAGAAACACAGGAAGCGGCTCGTGTAGAACAACGGAAACACGTTTATTTAGGACCGTCTATTACTGTTATTCCCTCTCTATGGAAGGACGTACTGTGTGCCATCATAATTAACGTCCGGGCAGCCGATTGCCTCCGCAGTCATCAGTTCTGCTTTATTAAATTGCTCTGTGCCGTAGCCAAAGTTGGCAGACTAAAGGAAATTTCAAACGGCGGGGTGGCGAGGCCAGGAGAGAAGAGACGACTCAGTGCCAAATTTGGGTTTGCTTCTCTGCACAGTCTACAAAACATCCACGTGAAACAGCCTGTTGGATGTATATGTATAAATGCTTTTATAAAAAGTTGTAAACTTGTTCACAAAAGCAAGGGAAAACGTCTGTGATCTTAAGAGACTGAGCACAACACCTAAATAGGATCAAGAATGATTGGTGGGCAGACCAAAGTTGGCATAGAGAGAGGGCACTTAAAGCATGTGGAATGGTAAGAACCGGTACCTTGAACTGAACTGAGAAGCCATGCAGCTGTTTCAGCAACAGCATACATTTGTAAGGACTTGAACACGTAAGGCAGCCAGTGGTTGTACTTTGCCCTATTTGAAATATCCAAATATTTACAAGGACAGCCCATCCTGGAGCTGAATATTCTACATGGGTATTTCTGTGATTTTAATCTCCCCAAAATGATCTAACTTTGCAGAAATTCAAAGGGGGTACTACTGTCATTATTACTATCAGAAGATATTTCCAGCTATTTCTTCTTCCTCGTGTTCTTAATATATTGGGCCCCATTGCTGAGTGAATGCTCAAGTTCCTTCCTCCCCAAGTCGTCTTTAGGAGCCAGACCACAATTAGAGCACACACATATCGAGCACCCTCACCCCTATATACAATAGCTGTTCCACCTATCTGTTCCCCAGGGGTAGCCCACTTTCTGCCATCTGTTCCTAAGAAATGGGAGTCCCACTTTTGGCAAAATCCTCCTTTTAAAACAGTTCCTTCTCTGCCGACAGATGCTGTTCTTCGTGCTCCCTCCCCCTCCCCTTCCAAGTGGGAGGCTGATGCATCTTCAGTGCAGATGAGCTGTCTGAACAACAACTGGCCAAATAATCCATGTTATCGTTTTACCGTTGCTAACGGTTTACGTACCTTTGCTTTATTGTATCCCTGTCATTTTTGTCATAAACCACACCGGGCATATTTTATGGGGAAAACATTTTTATAAACTGTAAGAACAGCAGAAGAGCCCTGCTGCAGGGTTGCCAGCCTCCAGGTGGGACCTGGAGACCTCCCACTATTACAGTGGATCTCCAGACAACCAAGATCAGTTCCCCTGGAGAAAATGGCTGCTTTGGAAGGTGGGCTCTGTGGCACTGGACCCTGCTGAGGTGCTTCCCCTCCTCAACCCGGTCCTCTTCTGGCTCCACCCCCCGTTTCCCAGGAATTTCCATACCCAGAGTTGGCAACCGTCAAGGATCCATCTCCTCCCGTATCCAACACTGACCAGCCAGATGCTGCAGGGAAGCCTGCAATGGGGATCTGCTGGCTGCTCTGAATCCGGTAATTGCATTGTTGTCGTGAGTGTGACGAAGAGCCAGTGATAGACCTACCCTCCACCCTCCATTAACCTCCTGGCACAGTTTCTTCTCCCCGCTTTCCTTACAGCACTGTGGTGTATTTGTGCACTTTGCAGCTTGTCTTCAGCTCTTCTGCCGTCTTTCCTAGAGCTGCTTCACTGTGATTCACACATGGAATTCACTGCCACAGGAGGTGGCGGCGGCTACAAGCATGGACAGCTTCAAGAGGGAACTGGATAAACATATGGAGCAGAGGTCCATCAGTGGCTATTAGCCACAAGGTATAGATAGGAACTCACAGGCTGGGGCAGGTGATGCACTGTATTCTTGGTGCTTGGGGGGGGGGCAACAGTGGGAGGGCTTCTAATGTCCTGGCCCCACTGCTGGACCTCCTAATGGCACCTGGTATTTTTGGCCATTGTGTGACAGAGTGTTGGACTAGATGGGCCATTGGCCAGATCTAACACTGGCTTCTCTTATGTTCTTATGATCTTATTTGGAAAGCTGGGGTCACAGCCCATCTGAGGAGGTCAGGATTCAAGCCAGCTCTCCTGGCTTTCTGCAAACTATGCAAAACTGAATGATTCAAGACAGCTTTTCTATACTGGCGACAAGTGATTCACAGTTACTAAATGACTCACAGTCACTTAGGTAAGTTATTAGGGACTGTGGTCCATACTACTGTGTTTAGCTGACTGAAGCTGGGACCCTACTATGTGATTTTTGTATCCAGGCCTGTAGCCAGAATTTCTTTGGCCGAGGGGGGCCATTTAAATTCCTCAGGGGGCAGCTAACTTAAAGTCCATCAAATTAACAGAACAAATTTAGAGTCCGGTGGCACCTTTAAGACCAACAAAGGTTTATTCAAGGTATGAGTTTTCGTATCACACTTTTTCAAATACATTGGAATGGAAGGTAAGGTTCTAAACTTATAGACAGGGACTTAACAGCAAATTAACATGCAACATGATGATGTTTAAGTTATGCAAAGTGAAAAACTAATTTAGCTATCGTTATTTAGTTTTTCACTTTGCATAACTTAAACATCATCATGCTATATACTAATTTGCTGTTCATTCTCTGGCTATAAGTTTGAACCTCATCTGCCATTCCAATGTATTTGAAAAAGGGTGCCTTGTGCACGAAAGCTCATACCTTGAATAAACCTTTGTTGGTCTTAAAGGTGCCACTAGACCAGTGGTGGCAAACCTATGACACGGGTGCCAGAGGTGGCACTCAGAGCCCTCTCTATGGGCACCCGTGCCATCGCCCCAGCCAGGCCCAGACCATCATTAAAGTGTCGAATTCTCTGCCAAATAATTTTAAGTAAATGAAAGCATTTGGGATTGCTTTCCTTACTTTGTTTGGATCATCTTAAGTTAATGTATGAGTTGTTTTTTCTAAAGTAAAACCTCAGTATTCAGGACCTCAGCATTCAGGTTAAATTGCCGTGTTGGCACTTTGCAATAAATAAGTGGGTTTTGGGTTGCAGTTTGGGCACTCGGTCTCTAAAAGGTTCGCCATCACTGCACTAGACTCTAAATTTGTTCTGCTTCAGACCAGCACAGCTAACTACCTAGATCTATCTTCATCAAATTAAGGTTAATTAATCGTGGAAAACAGGCGTGTGCATAGTTTCAGGTGGATCACCGGATTGGTCTGCATTAGAAGAGCAAGATTCGAGTCTAACAACACCGTAAAGACCCACAAGATTCCCAGGGTATCTGCTTTTAAGAGTCAAAGCTCCCTTCCATCAGACACGAGTAGGAATTGAGACCCCTGAGCCCTTCCATCTCAGTCAGAAGGCGGGAGAGGTGCTGCCAAGAAGGGAGTCCAGATGCAAAAGTGCAATGCAAAATATAGATCCAGGTGGGCACCTTTAAGACCAACCAAGCTGTATTCAAGGTATGAGCTCTTGTGTGCATGCACACTGTTTGTACCTGAAGTGTGTGTGAACACGGAAGCTCATACCTTGAATAAAACTTTGTTGGTCTTAAAGGAGCCATGGGACTCAAACTTTGTTCTAATGCAAAATATAATCAGAAGAAGAGATTGGATTTATACCCCGCCCTTCACTACCCGAAGGAGTCTCAGAGCGGCTTACAATCTCCTTTCCCTTCCCCTCTCCACAACAGACACCCTGTGAGGTAGGTGGGGCTGAGAGAGCTCTTTGAGAACTGCCCTTGAGAGAACAGCTCTGAGAGAACTTGTGAGTGACCCAAGGTCACACCAGCAGCTGCGAGCGGAGGAATGGGAAATCAAACCCAGTTCTCCCAGATTAAGAGTCTGGGCTCCTAACCACTACACCAAACTGGCTTAATTAGAGTACGGGAGAAACGCTTACGGGTAGGAAGTGCTTAAGAATAGGAAATGCTGTTCTTGTATGCCCTCACATGACCAAGAAACAGAACCAGGGCTTGGCTGGAAAGCACCCAGTGCAGCAGCTTTGCCAGAATGTTGCCAGTCTGAGTCTCTCCGGTGTCTGCCCAGGAGACCTCCTGCGAACACCGCATAAGCTGCCTTGAAGCAGAAATGCAAACACGACAAAACAGAGAACCCCAGAAGGCGGCTTTGCAGGTGGAGGGGGACCGGCCTGCAAGGCAAAAACAGTACTGATTTGGGGCAGCAGACTGGTGCCGCTTCTACTCTGCCAGCATCCCTGAACATCCTCCTTCATGCCCTGACCTGGAAGACCAAGGCTAGCCTGATCTCGGAAGCTAAGCAGGGTCTGTCTTTGTTAATACTTGGATGGGAGGCCACCAAGGAAGTCCGGGGTCCCTACGCAGAGGCAGGCCATGGCAAACCACCTCTGTTCACCTCTTGCCTTGAAAATCCGACAGGGTTACCATCAATGTTCCCTCTAAGCTGTGGAGTCTTGTGAGCAAAAATTCTACTTTGTGAGCTACTGGCATTAAAGTTGTGAGCGAGCGATTCGGCTGCTGCATAAATTCGCTGGCTCTGGAGCCATCCTGCCTGAGCCAAGACAAAAATGTGTGAGCTGGAGGCTAAAAAACTGTGAGCTAGCTCACACTAACTCAGCTTAGAGGGAACACTGGTTACCATGAGTCAGCTGCAACTTGACAACAAAAAGAATAAAAATGGCCGCTAACTCCTGTTGCAGAAGCTGGTCCCCACGCTGTGCACCAGGTGGCCTGATCCACAGCAATGGGGATCCTGCGCAGTGTGTGCAATGCACAGAGACCCATCTCCCGCCCTCATGGGTCCTCGCAACGTATAAGCTCTCCCTCCCCATTCGTCATCACGACTGCTCAAGAAACTGGACAGCCCACCGACAAATAAGCCCAGAATGCCGTTCCAAGGTGCTGTTGCCGTTTTCGAAGGCCCTTTTATCTCTCGCTTCTTCCACAGCAGCAAAGCCGTACCCCACAGCAGAGAAGGTGGGCGGCTGCAGTTGGAAACCAGAGGATATCCTCGGTAGGCAGACCGCAAAACCCCTCCAAGCTCCATCATGCAACTACTGGCCAGTCCCAGAGCATCAGCAGCAAAGAACCGTCTTTCTCGTTTTGGACCCTGGAGCGCGGGCAAGCTGATCAGACTGTCCAAGTGGGGCGGGCCGTTTCCACCACTGGCCACTGCTACTTCTTCCAGGGCCATGGTCTCCGTGCCACGTTCTCATTGGTTTCAGCTGCCTCTTTGAGCACTGCCATCACTGCAGCATTCAGCTGTCGCTGCTCGGCCTGCTGCTGAGGGCTGGAACGAGGAAGTTCCTGGAAGGAGAAAGAGCATGTAAGAAGAGCTCTGCTGGATCAGACTGTCTAGTCCAGAAGCCAACCAGTTGCCCTGGAGAACCAGACAGACAGGGCATGAAGGCCAAGGCCTTCCCCTGATGTTGCCTCCTAGGACTGGTATTCAGAGGTTGGCTGCCTGTGTATACGAAGATAAATCAAGATGTTATTCTATCTGGGAGCCATGTTATTCTATCTGTAGCAGTAGAAAAGAGCAAGAGTCCGGTAGCACCTTAAAGGCTAACAAAACTTGTGGCCGGGTACAAGCTTTTCTGGGTCACTGCTCACTTCTTCAGAAAGTTCTTCAGAAAGTTCTTCAGAAAGAAAGAAACTTCTTCAGAAAGTTCCCTTTAGTCACCATGGCTAGTAGCCACGAATAGACCTCTCCTCCACGAATCTGTCTAACTGGCTTTCAAAACTGTCTGTGCTCACAGCTGTTACTATGTCCTCCAACAAGAAATTCCACAAAGTATTTACTTGTTGCGTAAAGAAAGAAAAGGGATCCAGAGGAAGGGGGGGGGGTAGGAGCTGTATGATGGGACCAATAAAAACATAAGAACATAAGAGAAGCCAGTGTTGGGCCAAAAATACCAGGTTCCCTCGGGAGGTCCACCAGTGAGGCCAAGATTTGTTGCGAACTTGCAATAAAAACAACATGAGATGCACATTTCATTCTCCTTTAATTCTTGTTCCACCACAATCCTGTTTGTTGCGAACTTGCAATAAAAACAATATGAGCTGCACATTTCATCCTCCTTTAATTCTTGTTCCACCACAATCCTGCATTGCCCCCCATCCTCTTTCAGAGGATCCAACTAGCCACTGGACTGGCAGTATTGCCAGGAAACCAGTGCCAGTCGTGCAGGACCACACAGCTCAAGTATTCATGGAGCAGAACCAAACCTTGTGTGCCAAGTTCCTCTCATTCTCTATGGTTGCAGCACCTGACTGAATTCAGCCAGGCCTTCTGATTGGCTGAGCATTCTGCCGATCATCTTCCTGGGCCAGGTCAACTCTAAATCCTGCTGTTTTGCTGTCACTTCATCGTTGAACAGCTCAACTTTTCAGGCCTCATGAAGATCAGCTGAAGCAGCTCATATGGGAGAATGTTAAACCCAAAATCTAGGATCTAACCAGATCCTACTGATCATCTCCTAGCCTTACAAGAGAATGGATCCTAAGCCAGTAACCTCTGCTGACTACAGAAAGGCCTGTTATTCAACAGTAGGACATGAACTCTACATACTAAAAGGTCCCAGGTTCAATATCGAACTTCTGTAGATATGCCAAAAACTAAACAACTTTCAGTCAAGGTAGACAGCATCCAGCGCCTTGACATTTACATACATTTATATATACAAAATTGCCTCCCCTCTAAATGAGCTGGTTTTCTGACACATGAAGTCTCTGCAGTACGCCTTCAAGACAATTGTAAGCCCCAAATGGTCAAACTGAATACATCAGTAGTTTCCATAAAAGCCTTCATAGTATTCAGGCATGCCAATTTGGAAAGCAAAATTAACTACACCCAGTTAGTAAAACGAGCGTATTTAAATAAATATAGATATTGCCAGAACGTCAATACTTTTAGAGAGAAAGACTTGGTTTAAGAAACAAAGCTTTCTACTTTCTGTTCATCCTTATCTCTTACAGAAATGATGTTTAAGGCTAGTCATAAGAATCCCTTTCTAGGAGGAAGTCCCTTTTAATAAAACTGGATTTCTAATTAAACAGATACTCCACATCCATCACTCCATCCATGCATGCTCACTGTCTGCTAATTTCACCTATCTCTTCATCTTTGCGCATTACCTCTCACACTGTCAGAGTTTAGGTAGCATGCTCCTTCTTGAGCATGGAGATAGTGATGAAGACTGTCAGACTGAGGTATGGGAGACCCAGGGTTCAAATCCTCTCTGCCATGAAGCAGAAAAGTGTGAGAGTCCAGTCATACCTTGAAGACTAGGAATATTTGTGGCAGGGGATGAGCTTTCATGTATAACCATGAAACTAGTCACTCTCAGCCTAATCTGCCTCACAGGGTTGTTGTAAGAATAAAACAATGTACACCGCCCTGAGCTTTTCAAAGGATGGTGAAATCAAAAATGTAAGAAACAAAAACCAACATAAAATACAGCTTTAGCAGAATTTTAGAGAACACACACCTCCCTTGTCACCACTTTAATTTTACACATCACATTGTATTATTGGTCTGTTCTGCTTGATGTGCTGTACTCCAATTTGCAACGACTTTCTAAAGGATGTCTCTCAGCCCTGAGTTGCCACAAACTGAACTCGGGATCTTCAGTCTGCAAAGCAAGTGGTCCACCACTCCCTCACATAAGGCTGTCTCCCCGGCATAAGCAGGGTTGCCAACCTCCACGTGGAGCCAGGAGATATCCTAGAATAACAGCTGCTTCCCAGACTACTGCGATCTGTTCCCCTGGGGAAAACGGCCGCTTTGGCGGGTGCACTCCACTATACCCTGCTGAGCTCCCTGCCCAAACCCAATCCCCAAGGATTTTCGGACCCAGAATCGGCAACCCTAAGTCAATTCTAGCCCTTGGCGCTCTGCAGCTCCGCCTTTGCTGGCTCCGACCTCTGCGGCCGCTCCGCAGGACCTGCCCACCTTTGCTCTCAACTTCATCTGCTCCTCGTTGGGCGTCATCCCCACCCAGAGCGCAATCCCGAGTCCCATGGTCCCCACCATGCCCAGAATCGTCTTCACCACTTGCTGTGTGGACCCCATGGCAGCAGGGCCTGCCAAGTGGGCAGCAGAGAGAATGCCCGACCTCGACCTCCTGGAGAGGAGCGCGGTGGGGAAGAGAAGAAGCGGAGCACAACCATAGAGAACAGGAAGTCTGTCCCGACCAGAGGGTCCTGATCGAAGAAATGCAACAAAAGTGTGAGTCCAGTGGCGCCTTTAAGACCAACGAAGTTTAATGCAAGGTATGAGCTTTCGTGTGCAGGCACACTTCTTCAGATATCTGCAGAAGAAGTGTGCTTGCACACGAAAGTTTATACTTTGAATTAAACTCTGTTGGTCTTAAAGGTGCCACTGGACTAAAAATTTATTCCACTGCTTCAGACCGTCACGGCTACCTACCTGATCGAAGAAAGAAACTCCTTGGTCTGCGTTCCTGAACTCTATGGATTACGATTCAGTCATTGACTTTGCTATGATATCTGGGCTAGAGTCTCCCCCAGACTTGGCTGTAGACCAGAGAGTCTCTATAAGACAGGAAACAAGGCGTGGGAAGGTTACCATCGCAACGAGAACTCCCTTTCCACGACGCTTCCAAATGCGTCTAAATCCAGAGTGTACATTTTATCGCAAGTTACTGTGGATTACGATTCTGTCATTGACTTTCCTATGATATCTGGGCTACAGTCTCCCCCAGACTTGGCTGTAGACCACAGAGTCTCTATAAAACAGGAAACAAGGCGTGGGAAGGTTACCATAGCAACCAGAACTCCCTTTCCACGACGCTTCCAAATGCGTCTAAAACCAGAGTGTACATTTTATCGCAAGTTACTAATCCATGCAATCTTCTTGATAAAGTGCAGCCTGTGCAGCTTCAAAGCTTGCATACGCTGCCTTAACACCAAAATAACATGGAGCTAAGAAAAGATTTCCGCCACCACCACCACTTTACTTCATTTGTACCCTGCCTTTCTCCCCCAACGGGGGCCCAAAGAGGATTACATAATTATTCTTTCCTCCATTTTTATCTGTGAGGTGAGTTAAAGTGAGACTGACCGACCCGGGATTGTCCAGTGAGCTTCCATGGCACAGGTGAGGATTCGAAGCTGTGTCTCCCAGATCCTAATCTGACTCTCTAACCACTGTACTACACTGGCTGTCCTTTTTAAAAGTATAGATTTTCGTATTATGCATAGAGTCTCCAGTGCACAGGGCAATGAACACAAGAGCAATGAACACAAAAGGAGGTCCCTGCCTTGCAGAGATTAGAGAAGAGAGAAGAGATTGGAT
Source organism: Gekko japonicus (assembly GCF_001447785.1). Taxonomy (NCBI): domain Eukaryota; kingdom Metazoa; phylum Chordata; class Lepidosauria; order Squamata; family Gekkonidae; genus Gekko; species Gekko japonicus. Next base: position 67,028 of record NW_015167655.1, read on the forward strand.
TTATACCCCGTCCTTCACTTCCATGAAGGAGTCTCAGAACGGTTTACAATCTCCTTTCCTTTCCCCTCCCCACAACAGACACCCCATGAGGTAGGTGGGGCTGAGAGAGCTCTTTC
>NW_015167655.1:67289-86033 GCF_001447785.1 Gekko japonicus
TATGGAGGAGTGGGGACTCAAACCTGGTTCTCCCAGATTAGAGTCCACGCTCCTGACCACTACACCAAACTGGCTCTCAATCTAGAATGTGAGCCAGCAAAGCCACAGAAAGAGTAATTTTGGATGTGGAGCCATGATAGTCTGTGTTCCCAACTCTGGGCTGGGAAATTCCTGGAGATTTAAGGTTAAAGCCTGGGGAGGGACCTCAGCTGGGTATAATTATTTATTTATTTATTTTATTCGATTTATATACCGCCCTCCCCAATGGGCTCAGGGCAGTGTACAACAGTTAAACATACAATTAAAACTGTTAAAATAACAATTTACAGATAAAATAATAAAATACTGTGTAACTATAAAATTGTCAGATGACTAATCTAAAGCAGGATGGACAATTGGCTGTAGAGTCCACTCTCCAAAGCAGTCATTTTCTCCAGGAGAACTGATCTCTGTCATCTGGAGAGCTGCTGCCAGTCAGAGTTGACAATACTGACTTTGATAAACTAAGGGTCAAACTCGGCCTAAGGCAGTTTTGTGTGAAGGGAGGAGACAGTGGCAGCTTTGACCTACGATAGGCCACTGGCCAAATCAGGCAAGTGGCTATTGTGTGGCTGCAAGTCTCCAGGTGGTGGCTGGATATCTCCCGGAATTACGACTGGTCTCCAGGTTACAGAGATCAGTTTCCTCTGGCAAAAATGGCTGCTTTGGAGGTTGGATTATGTGGAAGAAGAAGAGGAGGAAGAGGAGGAGGAGGAGGAGGAGGAGATTGGATTTATACCCTGCCCTTCACTACCCAAAGGAGTCTCAGAGCGGCTTACAAACTCCTTTCCTTTCCCCTCCCCACAACAGACACCCTGTGAGGTAGGTGGGGCTAAGACAGTTTTCTCGAGAACTGCCCTTGAGAGAACAACTCTGAGAGAACTTTGACCCGAGGTCACACCAGCAGCTGCATGTGGAGGAGTGGGGAATCAAACCCGGTTCTCCCAGATTAGAGTCTGCGCTGCTAACCACTACACCAAACTGGCTGAGGTCTGTCCCCTCCCCAAATCCCACCCTCCTCAGGCTCCACACCCCAAATATCTAGATATTTTCCAGCCCAGAGCTGGCAACTTCTCCAGCTTCCACTCTCTGAGCAGGAGAAGGAAGAAGATCCACATTGTGCTACTACCTTCCTTTTGCAGCATGTATGTGTGTGTGACTGTGCCCATCAGTGGCAGCAGAGGAGGAGGAACATGACTTCTCTTCCTCCCTTGGCTCCTCTGACAGAGAGCTGAGGGAGGGCATGTTGGTTGCCGTGTGGCTGCCACAGCTGTCATGTTGGTGGGTGTAGGGTTGCCAACCCCCAGGTGGTGGCTGGAGATCTCCTGGGATTACAACTGATCTCCAAGCGACAAAGATCAGTTCCCCTGGAGAAAATGGCTGCTCTGGAAGGTGGACTCTATGGCAGTATACCACATTGAAGACCCTCCCCTTCCCAAACCCTGCCCTCTTCAGGCTCCACCTCCCAAATCTCCAGGTATGTCTCAACTCAGAGCTGGTAACCCTAGGTGGGTGAGTGGTGGGCCATTTTGGCAACCCTGACATCTGCCCAGTAACCATTCTGATCCTTTTCTGCCAGCCTTATGTCCTGGAAAGGAATTTCATATAGTGCTTCAAGAGAGTAAGGCAGTGTCAGTTAAGGGGATTGAGCCGAGCCTGTCTTGGGCTGTGATCATACGCACAATTAGACCCGACTAGGTGCAAATGCCGGGCGGATTTAAAGGGCGCGAGCAGACAACATCTTGGAAGCACCCCGCAGCTGTCGGCGACCCATTCTGCTCCGCCGCAGAAGCGGAGTTAAAAGACACCGAGGAAAATCTGGTAGTAAACGGGTTGTGACCAATGTTCCCTCTAAGCTGTGGAGTCTTGTGAGCAAAAATTCTACTTTGTGAGCTAGTGGGATTAAAGGTGAGAGCGAGAAATTTGGCTACTGCATAAACTAGTTTGCTCTGGAGCCCTCCTTCCTGAGCTAAGACAAAAATGTGTAAGCTGGAGGCTAAAGAACTGTGAGCTAGCTCACACTAACTTAGTTTAGAGGGAACACTGGTTGTGACAGGCCATGGACGGACTTTCCCATGTCTCGATCGCTCCAGCACGCTCTCATAGCATCGGGATGGTCTGATCAGGCCATCCAGACTTCGTGCTGTTGCCCCCCCCCCTTGCAGTATGTGCATCATTGCAAACTCCATAGGGAGCCCTCAGTGCAGAGGTGCAATTCATTGATCCCTCGTTTAAGCGCATGGGACAAAAATGGCAAAAAAGAAACCCCGACTCACCTGCAGTCGCTTTTGATCACACACTGACAGACTGTGCCCGCAGCTCCAAAGAGAGGTGTGAACGTGCAACTGCGGGTCAAATTCCTACGGAGGAGATAGCCCCCCCCCCCCCGTTTTTTCTGGCACGTGTGACCGCAACCTTGGGTCTCTTTCCTTTATTTACTTACTTGAGTTATCCCCTATGGAGACCCAAAGCAGCTTACATTGTTCTCCTCGCCTCCATTTTATCCTCACAACAACCCCCCTGCGAGGTAGGTTAGGTGGAGAGAGACCGACTGGCCCATGGTCACCCAGCAAGCATATTAAATCACTGGTGTTCTGTGTGATGCAGCGGCAAAAAAGGCTAATGTGGTCTTGGGGTATATCCACAGGCATAACATACAGATCACAAGATGTCATAGTCTTGCTGTACACTGCATTGGTCAGGTCATACCTGGAGTATTATGTGTCGCTCTAGAGGCCTCACTTCAAAAAACGATGAATACAGAATGGAGCTGGTACAGAAGACAGCATTCATGAAGGTGATCGGAGGGCTGAAAACCAAGCATTACGAGGAGAGGCTTGAAGGACTGGAATGTTCAGTCTGGAGAAAAAGGGGGGCATGATTGTTCTCTTTGAAGTTTTTGAAAGGCTGTCAGAGGATGGCAAGATTCTGTTTCTGTTGGCTGCATTGGATGGGACTTGCAATAATGGGTTTAATGGACAGAAAGGTACTGGCTGGCTATAGGAATATATTTTTTTTTACAGTAAGTAGTCCAGCGGCGGAATCCACTACCTAGGGAGCCAGTGAGCTCCCCCTCCCTGGCAGTCTTTAAACCACAGCTGGACAAACACTTGCCAGGGATGCTCTAGGCTAATCCTGGATTGAGAAGGGGGTTGGATTAGATGGCCTCTATGGCCCCTTCCTTCTTGGTTTACCCAAGCCAGCAAGCTGTAACAACACTGATCATCCTTAATTCAAAGTAGAAGATTCATTATTAACTCTTTTATATATAATAAAGGTAAAGGTTCCCTTGCTCGAAAGCCAGTCGAATTTGACTCTAGGGTTGTGGTGCTCATCTCCGTTTCCAAGCCGAAGACGTTTCCGTGGTCATGTGGCCGGCATGACTTAAACGCCAAGGCTCATGGAACGCTGTTCCCTTCCCACCGAAGCGGTACCTATTTATCTACTTGCAATTTCTTGCTTTCAAACTGCTAGGTTGGCAGGATTTATATATAATACTAAATATTAAACTAGGGTGACTAGATGTCCTCTTTTTAGAGGACCTGTCCTCTTTTGTTGGTGTTTGTCCTCTTTTGGGCTCTTTTTTAAAAAACTGAGGAAAATGTCCTCTTTTGGGGTTGGCAGGTTAGGAATGTTCATGGTTACTAGCAAGAATCACAGCCTTCACTTGCTTGAACTAGTCAGTCGGGAAATATGTCCTCTTTTTTGCTTTTCAAAATAGAGTCACCCTAATTAAACTTGTATTGTGGTACTGGCAACCTGCCAGACAGTCAGGATGGACAGAAGACTCTTGGAATAGCCACAGTGCAAAAATAGCTAGCTTCCCCCCCCCCGCCGTGCCTTTAAACAGCAGCCTGGTGTGCAGGAATTCAACAGGTGACGCTTTGCAGGAATTCAACAGGTGACGCTTTTCCAGCATGGCGAAAAAGCGGAGAAGAAGCTCTGGCCCTGCTAAAGTTTCCGTTAGAGGCCCCAGAGCATGCCAGGAAAAACCAGAAAGGTGGCAACTGGAGATCTCATTAAGGAGAGCCTTGTCACGTAATCCCAAGGGATTATCCGCAGGGTGTGGCAGAGGAACGGTCTGCAGGCTGGGAGAGGCCAGGCCGCTTCATGGGGGGGGGGGGGGGGGGGGGGGGGAGAGAGAAGTGAGGACTTGGCACTGGATAAGCAATTAATATTCAAAGGTTTTCCTTGTGGGTTGCCCACTCGTTTAATTTGCAGGGTTGCCAGCTCCGTATTGGGAAATTCCTGGAGGTTTGGGGGTGGAGCCTGGGGCAGGCAGGATTTAGGGAAGGGAGTGACCTCCGCAGGGTATCATTCCGTTGAGTTAGGGATGCCAGCCTCCGGGTGGGACCTGGGGATCCCGCAGAATTACAGCTCACCTCCAGACTACAGAGATCCATTTCCCTGGATAAAATAGATACTTTGGAGGGTGGACTTTGTGGTATTGTACCCCAGGCTCCATCCCCAAACCTTCAGGAGTTTCCCAACCTGGATCTGGCACACACAAAAACCCCATCCCTCACCAGTAGCCAGGGGGGACCTGGCCAGTGTTCCCTCTAAGCTGAGCTAGTGTGAGGTAGCTCACAGTTTTTTAGCCTCCGGCTCACACATCTTTGTCTTAGCTCAAGAAGGATGGCTCCAGGGCAAACTAATTTGTGCAGCAGCCAAATCGCTCGCTCACAACTTTAATGCCAGTAAGTCACAAAGTAGAATTTTTGCTCACAAGTCTCCATGGCTTAGAGGGAGCGTTGGGCCTGACAACCCTACATAGAGTATGCAATCCAAATCAACCACACACACCCCGAGAATGGATCTAGGACATCTGGAGAGCAGTTGTAATCCCAGGAGATCTCCAGGCCCCACCTGGAGGTTGGCAGCCCTGTTAATTGGGCCCCGCTCTTGTGTCCTTAACACTGACTGGCTGTGCGAGCGTAAGTGACATTGTTTCTTCCCATGCCATGAAAAGCTTCCCCTCCTGGTAGCTGCACATCCAGATGCAGCTAAAGACACAGGAGCAGGCAGGGGCGTCGGGCTAACCTACCCCCCCCCAGACCCTGCAACTGTCCGCTGTCAGTGGTTCCCCTTCCCACCGTGGCAGAGACGCCACCCTTGTCTCCTTCACCAAGGCACCTCCCGCTGTTCCCCGCCCTTCGTGCCAGTTCCTGTGACAATCTCCTTCTTTCCCCCTGAGCTCATTAGCTGTGCTCTGAGTTTCCATGAGCTCAGAGGGTGATTAATACCCAGGGAGTAGATGGCTGATCACTCTGCCCCATGTCCCGGGCTAACCTCTTCTCTCCCCCCCCCCCCCCACCGCGAGGGCGCTCTCTCTCCCGTCCTCAGACTTCCTTCTCTCGTCCAGCCTAGAGCAACTAGACCCGTCTTCCAAGTGGCACAGAGAGAGGGGGTCCTTCTTTCCCGTTGGAAGAGAGCGGGGGCTGGGAAGCAGAAGAGGATCCACCCGGAAAACCTGGGAGGAGGACGAGATTGGGGGGGAAAAGGTGAGGAACGGCGAGGGGGGCGGAGAGTCTTGCTGGTGAACTTCCAAGTGCGCCCATTTGCGCCTGTGCCCTTGGGCCTGTTTCATCTTGACAGCTGCACCCTCGTGTGCTCTGTGTGAAGGAATCCAGGGTGTGCCCCCCCCCCCAAAGCCGGATGCAGATGTTGGCAAAGTTGGGCATTTCCTGGAGCCCCCAAATTGGCAGAGGGACCCCCTGATGCCGGCTTGGCAATCGGCACCCCAAAATGGGCCTGAAGTGGCTTCAGAGAGCCTTCTCGGTGTCCCACCGCATCTCTCCCAGCTGACAGGAGTCCCCCCAGGGTGGTTTCCTTGAGCCTCCCCAATCCCGGAGCTGGCGCTGGGGGGTGCTCCTTGTGTTGTGTGTGGTAGAGGCATTTGGGGGGCTGGCGTGACATTCTCAGCCAGCCTGGCAAGGAGGGCAATACTTTGCTTGTTGCTAACTGTTGTGTTCCGGGCACCACTAGAGAAGGGGGTGACTCAAGACTTCAAAAGACAAAAACACAATTGCGAAGGCCATGGCTCCTTTTGGTCCTACGGTTGCCAGTTTCTAAACTTGTTCCTCTAGTCGTCCCTTTAATAGCAGTTTGGTCTGCACCAGTTAACTGCTGATATTTATTTAAATCCTGCCTGTTCCTGAAGACTGGTGGTGGACAGTGTCATCACCTCACAGCTGATTGAGGGCGACCCCCATCGGGTTTTCGAGGCAAGAGACATTCAGAGGTGGTTGGCCATTGCCTGCCTCTGGCCGGTGACCCTGGACTTCCTTGGTGGTCTCCCATCCAAGTAATAACCCAGAACCCACCCTGCTGAGCTTCCGAGATCTGGCAAAATCGGGCTAGCCTGATTAAACCTAAACTTTAAAGGAAAAGGACTCTCTTTTTTTTTCTTGACCAGTTGGTAACAGCTCTGACATCTAGAATATTTGGAGATGAAGCTTTTCCTTGGCATTAAGAAAGTTTCAGTGGCATAATTTCCGGGCACCGTTAGAATCTCTAAATCTGGAGCAATCTAAAATCTAGGTAGGGTGCCTTAGATTCTTAGTAGGCTTCCCAACCTCCAGGTAAGGATCGGAGATCTCCCAAAATTAGAAGAAGAAGAAGAGAAGAGATTGGATTTATACCCCGCCCTTCACTACCCAAAGGAGTCTCAGAGCGGCTTACAAACTCCTTTCCCTTCCCCTCCCCACAACAGGCACCCTGTGAGGTAGGTGGGGCTGAGAGAGCTCTGACAGAAACTGCTCTTTTTCAAGAACAGCTCTTATCAGAACTATGGCTTGCCCAAGGTCATCCAGCCAGGTGCAAGTGGAGGAGTGGGGAATCAAACCCGGTTCTCCCAGATTAGAGTCCGCACACTTAACCACTACACCAAACTGGCTCTCTTTTACAATTACAACTGAATTCCAGACTACAGAGATCAGTTCCCCTGGAGGAGATGGCTGCTTTGGAGGGTGGACTCTGTATGGCATTATAGCCTACTGAGGTCCTTCCCCTCCCCAAACTCCCCAGCATCCACCCATAAATCTCCAGGAATTTCCCCTCCTGGAGTTGGCAAATGAGTCCCTTTGCTTTTTTCAACCAGTGTGTGTAGTGGTTAGGGTGATGGGCTAGGCCCTGGGAGACCCCACTGTGCTATGGAAGCTTGCTGGGTGACCCTGGGCCAGTCACAAATTCTCAGCCTAACCTACCTCACAGGGTTGTTGTGAGGATAAACTGAAGGAGAGAAGAACAATGTAAACCACTTTCGGTCCCCACTGGGTAGAAAGGCAGGACCAATAAATAAGACCAAATAATAAACAGGTCTACTACCAAGATGATCGCAGGGGCAAAACCTTCTCTGTTTAGCAGACCAATTACAGAACTACCCCCAGAGGGGCCCTGTGCCCCCCCAATTTAGCTTCAAGCAAAAAAGTGAGTCTTAGTTCTTCTGTTTTAACAGGCCCTGCTTAGGGGTATGACTAGCAATGCTGGGGGGGGGGGTCACCCCAGGCCTTTGCCCCTAGGATGTGCATGTGGGGAAATATCTTGTGGTCACTGGTGTTTCCCCCACCCCGGCAGTGAGGGATTATCCGGTGCAAGGCAAAGCTCTTTAGAACACCTCAGGCATCTGTGAGCTCCCAGGCTGGGGTGGGGGCACTCTCAGGCCCTAATCCGCCTTGAGCTCCCCCACCCTCGGCTCTCTGCGGCTGGTGAAGAACTGGGGCAGTGATTCTGAATCCACCCTCCCAAGGCGGAGGGGACACACGTGAACACATGGAAACAGACCATCGGGCCATCAAGGTCAGTCTTGTCTTGTCTACTCAGACAGGCATCAGCTCTCCAGGGTCTCGGGCTGAGGTCTTTCCCATTTCCTACTGCCTGTTCCTTTTAACTGGAGTTGCTGGGGCTTGAACTGGGGACCTTCTGGGTGCGGAGCAGATGATCTGTCACTGAGCCACGGCCCTCCCCAGGAGCGAAGCAAGGCCCAATTCCGCTTGGCTCCAGACCTGAGCTGTATATAGCTAAGAAGCAGGTCAAGGGAGCCCAGCTTAGAAGGGCCTCCCAGGCAGGACCCTCCATGGTCCAACTTTTGGGGCAGGTGTTTGAACCAGACCTTGGAAGAGCTGAAACAAGCCTCCAAAAGCATAATCGGTACTTCAGCAACAGACCATGTGCACAGCTGGGTGTGAGGGGGCCCACTGGACAGTGCCAGTGACAATATGCCTTCTCTAGGGTTGCCATGCCAACCTCCAGGTGGCTTCTGGAGATCTCCAGATGACCAAGATCAGTTTCTCTAACGAAAATGGTGGCTTTGGAGAGTGGACTCTATGCTAATAATGCGGAGTAATGCGGAGCACAAGCTGCTTAAAGAATAAAGTTGGTTTATTAAGAAGACAACACACTTTGTAAGAAAGATGAGAAAGAGAAGTCTAACTATCTAACAAGGTAGGAAAGAGTCAGTAAAGTAACTGTTCTCAGCAGAAGCAGGAAAGACCCTAACAGAGTCACTCAGGAGACAGGAAGCAAGACTATTTGAAATTAGTAGGAAGTCCCTAATCTCATTATGCTAAATAGTTGTCCCCTCTGCTGACACCTGTAGAATGTTCTTATCATTTATGGATGCACAATAGACCTTGCATATTCCAACATTATACCCCGCAGAGGTCCCTCCTCTCTGAGAGCCAGTTTGGTGTAGTGGTTAAGAGTAGCAGATTCTAATCTGGAGAACTGGGTTTGATTCCCTACTCCTCCACATGCAGCTGCTGGGTGACCTTGGGTCAGTCACAGTTCTCTCAGAGCTCACAGCCACGCCTACCTCACAGGGTGTCTGTTGTGGGGAGAGGAAGGGAAGGAGAGTGTAAGGCACTCTGAGACTCCGAGTGAAGGGCGGTGTAGAAATCCAATCTCTTCTTTTTCTCAGAAACCCTGCCCTCCCCAGGCTCCACCCCCCCAAATATCCAGGTATTTCCCAAACCAGAGCTGGCAACTCTAGACCTTCCCCTGCTTCCTACACCCAAAGCAGTTTTAGAACAATTTCTAATTTTTAAATTCTTTTTTTCCTGTAGTTGCATACCTACATAGACATTCATTATTTATTTTATTCATTTATACCCAGCCTTTCCCCCCAATGGGGGACCCAAAGTGTTCTCTTCTCTTCCCAACAACAACCCTGTTAGGTAGGGTAGCAAGCTTCCGTGGCAAAGAGAGGATTTGAACCTGGGTCTTCCCAGGTCTGACTGGCTTTCACGATAGCTCCTTAAACACAGGTAGGTGGCCTGATTAGGTTCTAAAGCTCTAAGTCAGGGGTCCCAAACTCTTCTGAACCTGTGGGCACCTCTGAAATTCTGACACAGCATGGTGGGTGGAGTCACAAAATGGCTGCCATTGAGGAGGAGCCAGCCACAAAATGTCCGCCACAGCTTACCTTCAGTCACATAGTGAAGATCCTTGTGCTGTGGTGGCAGTTGCTGCCAAAGCAACGGTTTTTAAAAACCTGCACAGCCAATCAAATCTCTAGCGGCCAATCAAAAGTCTCGCTGGTCAAAAGCCTCACCTGGCCCTGCCCACTTTCTAAAAAGGCTTGGCAGGCACCTGGAAAGGTGTTGGTGGGCACCACATTGGGGTCCCATGCTCCAGGGCATCCCAGAAAAAGAGTAGCCTTCAATTACCCAGATTTATCCTTATACCCTGGAGCACCGCAATTAAGTATGATCCTTCAGTAAGTAGAAAACGCAGAAGAGTACAAACTCAACAAACTTACGTTGACCAAATGACTTTGGAAGAGATTGTCTGGGTCAGCCCAAGACAATATTGTAGAGCCCATTTCTCCCACCAGTTCTTAGAATGTTGGTTCTGCAACACTGTGGGGCTAATGAAGAAAAATACCAGGCATGTCAGCTGCCTTTCCTTGGACAATCATGAAGCCCCCGCCCCCCCGCCCCAGCAAGAAATCAGAACTCTTTCAGCAACCAGAGGGGGAAGAAAAGATAAAAAAAGATTAAAGGGCTGGAAAAGATAAAAAAAAGATTAAAGGGCTTATCTGAACAGGGAACATCGCAAACAAAAACCCGACTGCAAGCCGCTTCACAAACCTAAAAATACATTGGTTCTAATACTGACAAGTTCATCATTTATTGCAAAGTCCAGATGTAAAGACAGCGTATTCAAAGGCCCCAACTAGGAAAAAAAAAGAATTGGATTCTAGCCAAGATGACATATTGTAGAGGTTGTTATTTCAACTGTCTGTAAATGGTTAGGAAGAAACGCTGTACAAAAATGGGACAGAATGGTAACTTTATTCAATTACGACTGGTCTTCAATCAGGGAAGCCAACAATGAAATCCTATATGTAGTTACTCCCTTCTAAAGCTATTGATTTCCATGGGCTTAGACTGGAGTGATGTTGCATAGGACCGTACTGCAAATCATTCAGATTTTTCTCTACCATTATTGAGAATCAAGCAAATTGCCTCCCGATGTTATCTCATTTTATTTAAAATTCATTGCAAACTTCATCCACTGTGTCAGACACTATGCTAGAAAGGACGGGGTGATATGGGAGATTTTGTACACTGCGGTGGCTCAGAGGTTAAGATGCTGACTTGCAGACGGAAGATCGGTAGGTCAGCAGTTTGAAACCCTAGTGCCGTGTGATGGAGTGAGCTCCCACCTCTGGCCCCAGCTCTTGCCAACCCAGTAGTTCAAAAGCAAGAAAATGCAAGTGGATAAATAGGTACCACTTCGGTGGGAAGGTAACAGCATTCCGTGTGCCTTGATGTTTAGTCATGCTGTCCACATGACCACGGAGAAGTCTCTGGACAACGCTGGCTCTTCGGCTTGGAAACTGAGATGTACACCGCCCCCTAGAGTCGGATTTGACTGGCTTTCGAGCAGGGGAAACCATTACCTTTTTAGAAACAGTGTGCCCTGACCTGGATAGCCCAATCTCATCTGATCTTGGAAGCTAAGCAGGGTCAGCCCCGGCTAGTACTTGGATGGGAGACTCGGCGACTCCCAAGGCAGTCCAGGGTTGCTTTGCAGAGGCAGGCAATGGCAAACCACCTTGTAATGATTCCATGTCTTGGTGTGTGTGTTCCTTTAAATGTTTAGTTTGAATGCAGTAATATGAGAAGAGTGATAGAGGGTGACAAGTGTGATTTGATTGGCTGCTGAGAGTGTGGGAGGAGGGATGTCTGAGAGGATTCTGTGTGTGTGTCTATGAGAAGATTCTGTGAAATGAGAGAGACAAGCAGAGGTCATTTCGGGGGGGATCGCAGTTCCCCCGGGTGAGGTACGGAGGGGGGCACATGACGAAGCCCCACCCCTGCTTCCAGCCGCCCCGCTTCCAGCCCTCATTCAGCCAGGAGGAGGCAGGAGAAGAGGGAGGGTAAGTTGCTTCCTCCCTGCCTCTCCCCACCCCTGCCTGCCTGGGGCCAGGGAGGGCCTTCGCGGGGCTTCCTTGCACTCCCGCCGGCCTTGCAGGTCCACCGCCGGGCCCCTCATGGGGCTCGGCAGTGGAGCTGCAAGGCTGGCGGCGGCTGGGACCGTTGGGGGCGGGGTGTGTGGCCTTATGACACACTTCTGGTGATGTCAGGGGGTGTGGCCTTATGACACACTTCCGGTGATGTCAGGGGGTGTGGTATATGCTAATGAGATGCTAATGAGTTCCACTAGCTCTTTTTCTACGAAACGACCCCTGGAGACAAGTATGGAAGAGTTTTGAAGAGAGTCTGCGGCTGATTTCCCACAAGCGCTGCTCCACACGCGCTCTTCTCTTTTGCCCGGATGGTACGTGTCAATTTCACACAAGTTGCTGCCAGCCGCATTTTGCCCTGCAGCTTCGCGTGATTTTCCTCACGTTTATTCAATCCTGTTTTTTAAGGATTGAGTAGATGCGGGGAAAATCCTGTGAAGCTCTGGGGCAAAATGCGGCCACGCAGCAGCTTGTGTGAAATTGACACGTACCATCGGGGCAAAAGGGAAGAGCGAGCGTGGAGCAGCGCTTGTGGGAAATCAGCCTGTGTGACTCTGGGAGTTATGAAGGATTCTGTGTGTGAAGCTTGAAGAGTGAACATAGTCTGTGTGATTATAGGATTTGGAGTCTATTTCTGAGTGAATAAGACCAACAGTTTAGTCTGTGTGACTAAGAGAGTTGATCCTATTCTGTGTGAAGAAAACAAAGAGACTAGCCTGTGTGGCGATATATACATATACGAGATAGAGAGATTATACTGAATGTAAAAGCCTGTCAGAGTGGAGTTTGGAGGCTGAGAGACTGTTTGCAGCACCAAGCTTTGCCAGTTATATTTACAAGTTCCTTTCGTCAGCAACTGTTCAAAATAACCAGAAACCTATTTTGTTCTTTATTAAATAAATCAATTATTGTTTAAACTTATCCCAGAAATCAGTACAGTACTTCCTCAGGACCACATAGTCCTCTGAAGTGCCCAGACCCTAGGTCATACTACCAAAAGAGAGAGATTTGGAATTTTTAATTCCTGGTGGCAGCATAAAACTACCAAGTTTATGTTTAAAGGTAAAACCATTTCCCCTATAAGCAAGGACATCACACACCTCCAAATGTCTCTTGAAAACCCAATGGGGTAACCATAGGTCAGCTGCGACTTGATGGCAGAAAAAGAAAAGAAGAAAAAAGGAAACTATGTGCCAAAACAGAAAAAAGGGAATGTATATGGTTTTACAGATTAAAAAAGGTTACAGTATTGCTCTAGAATTCTGTTTTTCTAGAGTATTTTTATCCTACTGTAATCCCCACAAATGAGCTTCTCTCTTGATTGCAGGCAATTCCTTATTGCTGTGTGGAGGAAAGAGAGATATCCCTCGCATCAGACAACGGTTTGAGAGAGGAAAAGAACCCTTCCCCATAGGTAAAAGCAACAAATAGTCCTAGCATTTTCACAGTTTTCTTAGATGGACACAGATGCTCAGCCTACTATCCTAAATCCTGGAAGGAGAAATGTCTGCTTCCCGTCCCACCCCCACTTCCTTACCAGGACTTGAAGCAACATAGAGAGCTTCATTTTGAACTAGAGGGCCCTGACCTGGATAGCCCAGGCTAGCCTGTTTCTGTCAGATCTTGGAAGCTAAGCAGGATCAGCCTTGGTTAGTATTTGGAAGGGAGACCACCAAGGAAGCCCAGGATCACTGTGCAAAGGCAGGCAATGGCAAAACACCTCTGTTTGTCTCTTGCCTTGAAAACTCTATGGGGTTGCCATAAGTTGAGTGTGACTTTACAGGACTTTCCACCACCACCACCACCAAGGTTACGGAGGGGAAGGAAGTGGTCTTTTAAAAAGCAAAAACTTTCCCCAGCATCACAGTCCCAGTCTATATCAAGGCCTCAGGATCTGCTTTTCAAGACCAAAGAAGGTATCGGGAGTTCCAAACATGGAATTCCAGATGTGCACGTAACTTGGTCCTGGCAGATGGGGCAGTGTAGAACTAGAGTGACCAGTGATCTGAGTGGGTATAAGAAGCTTCACATGTTGACTTTTGTTGTTATTCTACAGTACGAATAGATCATACACCAGAAGCATCTATGCAGAACAGAGTGCCATTATGTGACACTAGTAATGCTTAATTTGCAGAATGATAGGTGGTGGAGCTCAAGTGTACTTTGGCTTGGGAACTCTTCCTCACGAAATCTGATATTGATTCAGGCTACTGGCTGAAATTATTCTGCAATGAAAAGGCACTTTGTGCATGCCCAGAAGCACTCTCCTCTTTATTCTGACTTCTCAAACCTTGGGTCAAGCAAAACCCGGGACTGAATTATATCAATTAAGTTAATTATATTAACTGAAGTTAAACCTCAGATACTCAACTAGCTTGACTTGTTGGTATTATAAGTTCAATGTGAGCAGCTCGATCCTATGCTTGCTTATTTGAAAGTAAGTTCAATGGAACTTCCTTTCAAGTAAGTAAACACTGGATTGTAACCTTATCAACTAAAATGGGTGGCAGATTAAAAAATACATTTTTATATAATTGGTTATAAAAACTGCAGAAAGCAATTGTCATTCAAGAAGAGGCATTCCCCCTTCTCTTTCACACCTGTGGTAGTAACCTCTTGTGATGTCTTCTGTGATGTGTGTGACCACTATCTCAGAAGAGCCATTCCCCATCTCTTTCACACAGAAGTGCATACCTCTTTTGAGGCTGGCTGTGATATGTGTGATGATTCAAAAGAGGCATTCTCCCTTCTCTTTTACACAGGAAGGAATACCTCTCTATTGAGGCTCACTGTGACATGCATGACCAGAAGAGGCATTCCCCTTTCTCTTTCACACAGGAGGGGATACCTCTTTTGATGCTCACAGTGATATGTGTGACCAGAAGAGGCATTCCCCTTTCTCTTTCACACAGGAGGGGATGCCTTTTTTATGCTTGTTGTGATTTGTCTGACCATTATCTCAGAAGAGGCATTCCCTTCTTTCACACTGGAGGTACTGTCTCTTTCAAGAGGGCTGCTACTGCACGTGTGTTTGTCAACAAGCCATGCATAAAACTATTATTAAATGGTTTAATGAAACAAGTATAATTGCAAAACAAATATAAGTATTATTTTTCCCTAACATGCAGATGTATGCAAAATTAATCGATTAAAATTCATGCCGTTAACCTACTAAGATTCCTTTAGTTGGTGGGCAGCCCTTTTCATTCTTCTTCTCTCCACCTTCTGCCCAGGCAGGTGGCCCACATAATTTCGGTCTAGAGCCTTGCCTCGCAAATGAAGTCATGACAGAAATGATGAGGGGCTGTGAGGGCCCCGAGACAGCCACCGAGGCCTGCGCTCCGTGCCAGACGCCAGCAGGGAATCTGGAGTGCTGCAATCGAGCCACACCCGACGGAACAGGACCCAGCGCCGATCAAGAGATGCAGTGGATCTCGGCCCGGGGGGACAGCCCCCCAAGAGCACCTTCTTTAAATAGTCAGGTGAGACCGGAACGACCCTTAGAAACCATCGATCAGGAGTAAGAATCCCCACGCGCACTCATGTCATGATAGTGGCACACTGGACCATTCTGCTTGGCCCCCAGGGCCAGACCTCTGCCCAAGGAAGCCGGGCACTGGAAGCACGGCTGGGGCCAGTGGTGGGGGAGAAGGCAACGGGCACGGCTTCTGTCCCTTACCACCTCCAAGACCTGCACAGCCAGCAGTCCCCTCCAAAGGAATTCCTGAGATGTTGGCAGCTCTGCTGGGGAAGGGAGAGGGTTGGCTTGCTCTAAGTGTCTCCCCCGTCTCCATTTTGTTTGCTGGTACACTGCCTATTTTTAGGCACTGGGGCCAAAAAGGTTGCCTACCCCTGCACAGACACTTCCGTCTTTAGCTGGTAGATCCCCTGTAAAAGAGTTATGCTGCTTCTCCTGTCTTTACTTAGCTGGGTGTAAGGTCCATTCAGATTTATGGGATGTACTTCCAAATACATATGCCCAAGGGTCATTTCCTGCAGGAGCGCACAGGAGCGGAGCTCCGGCAGTAAAGAGCCCAGGGGGGCTGGCACATGCAACAAGCCCCACCCCCTGCTCCCAGCAGTCCTCAGTCAGAGCAAGAAGTAGCCAGGTAAGCTGCAGAGCTCCCCCCTGCCTGCGGGTCCAAAACAGTCCAGTGGCACCTTTAAGACCAAGTTTTATTCAGGTACAAGCTCTCCCTCCTCTGCAAGGACAGATCTGCACGCTCCCCCACCCCCAACAGCTAGCAATCCAAAACAGTCCAGTGGAGCCTGAGCGGTGGGTGTTGCCTTCTGACACACTTCCGGTGATGTCAGGGGGTGTGGCACATGCAAATGTGTTATGCTAATGAGCTATGCTAATGAGCTCCTGCACCTCTTTTTCTACGAAATGACCCCTGCATATGCCTAAGATGGGGCTGTGGAAGGGAAGGCGGCATGGTGTAGCCCAGGGGTGGCCAAACTTGCTTAACGTAAGAGCCACACAGAAGAAACATCAGACGTCTGAGAGCCGCAAGACATGAACAGATATGACACACAGGGTTTTAATGGGAAAATATCCAAATTTCCTTTTTATTAACACTATAAGTAAGACTGCCAGAAATAAAAAACAAAAGGGGTAAAAAAAGATATTGATATTTAAATGCTTTCTCCAAACCGGCTGTGCTTTGAGAATGCATTTAAAGTTTAAGTTGCTTTCTTTCTCTGCTTCCCCCTGCCTCAGTTCTACCCAGGGAGGGAAGCACTGGCTGGGGAAGGGAAGACCGATTGCGGAGGCATGCCTCCCCTTCGCTTCCCCAGCTGCCCTGCTGGGAGCCACTTAATATGTGTGAAAGAGCCACATGTGGCTCCCGAGGCACAGGTTTGCCACCCCTGGTGTGGCCCAATCTTATCAGAACGCAGAAGCTAAGGGGATGCTTAGGATGTTCACTTAGCCTCAGGGCTATTTTTGGGCAGGAACGCACAGGAACGGAGTTCCGGCTGGCTCCCAAGTTGGCCACACCCAGCAGGAACTCATTAGCATAACAGGCCACACCCAGCAGTAGAAACTCATTAGGATTGGCTACATTAGGGGTGTGTGGCCTAACATGCAAAGGAGTTCCTGCTACAAAAAAAGCCCAGGGTTTTGACAACAAACAAGGTCAACAGAATAAGAAGCAAAAAGTGGGTGTGGCTGGATGACCACACTTCTGGTAACATTGGGCTGTGCCTAATATGCTAATGAGCGGTGCAATCAGGGGTGTGGCCTAATATGCTAATGAGTTTCTGCTGCTGGGTGTGGCCTGTTATGCTAATGAGTTCCTGCTGGACTTTTTCTACAAAAAAAGCCCTGCTTAGCCTCAACTAAGGCCATAGCTTTTTCTGTCTTGGTCCCTACCTGGTGGGACACATTCCCACTTGAGATCAGGACCTGTAAAACAGAGCTGTCCCGCCAGGCTTTCAACTGAGGCGGTGGACACCCAATTACTTGGCCTCCCTGCACAGAAGTTGCCCTGACTATTTGCCCCATGTGGAGTCCTGGTATTATTATGAGCTTCGCGTGACTCCAGTTACCATCAGTCCAGCTTATAGGGGGGTCTGAACTGTTATACTTAATTCACCATCTTTTAATTGTTTAAGGGTTTTAGCTGTTTCAAGAATTAACTATATGCTTGGTTTTAATTGCTCGTGTACTATTGTTACCTGCCCGGAGCCCATCCTGGGAAGGGCGGGATATAAATTTCACGAATAAATAAATAAAAAATAAGCAGGGTTGGTTCTTGGAAGGGAGACTGTCAAGGAAGACTTAGTAGAGGAAGGCAACTGCAAACCACCTCTGCTCCTCACTTGCCTTGAAAACCTCTTGCTGGGGTTGCCCTAAGTTGGCTGTGGCTTGACGGCAATTTACACACAATATGGGGCTGTGATCCACGTTACCTACCACCCTCTCCTTTGGCTGAGCTCTCAGCAGTTTCATCTAAAGTGTTAACAAGCACGCTCCCCGTTCTCCTTGCAGTTTCCCATTCAGCCTGGGAGATAAGCAAGCTAAGCTTTGCAAGAGCTGAGCTGCAGCACCAAAATGGAACCTCTCTATGCAAGAGCTCAGCTGCTCAGTCCTGCAGGACAGGAGAGATGCAAAGCAATGTTTTAACCTTACAATGGGGGATTCGATTCATTCAGTTATCCTTTGGAGGTGAAGGGCACAAATGCAGGGAACCTTTAAATTTTGTGTAGAAGAAGAAGAAGAAGAGATTGGATTTATACCCCGCCCTTCACTACCCAAGGGAGTCTCAGAGCGGCTTACAAACTCCTTTCCCTTCCCCTCCCCACAACAGACACCCTGTGAGGGGGGTGGGGCTGAGAGAACTCTGACACAAACTGTAGAGGAACGATGGGCAGATGTAAGTTTTCAGGCAGGGATGAGAAAAAACTGCTCCTGGTTGAATTCCCTCTTGAGCGTGATTATTATGCATGTTCTCCTTTGCCCTCTATCAGCTTGCTTCTCAGAATGTACGGAATCTCATTTGGAATACTGTGCACAGTTCTGGTTACCACACCTCAAAAAAAAGATATTATAGTATTGGAAGAGGTGCAGAAAAGGGCAATTAAAACGATTAAGGGGTTAGAACACCTTCCCTATGAAGAAAGGTTAAAGAGGTTAGGGCTCTTTAGCTTGGAAAAACAGTAATTGAGGTGTGACGTGATAGAGGTTTACAAAATCATGCATGACACAGAGAAGGCAGAGAAAGAAGTACTTTTCTCCCCTACACACAGTACAAGAACTTGCGGGCACTCAATGAAATTGATGAGCAGTAGGCTTAGAACAGATCAAAGAAAGTATTTCTTTACCCAAAGAGTAATTAACATGTGGAATTCATTGCCACAATGAGTGGTGGCAGCTACAAGCATAGACAGCTTCAAGAGGGGATTGGATAAACATCTGGAGCAGAGGTCCATGAGTGGCTGCCACAAGATACAGAGGGAACACTATGTCTGGGGCAGTGATGCTCTATATTCTTGGTGCTTTCTGGCATCATGGCCTTATGTTCTTAACATCACGACAAGCACTGATAAGAGCTGTAGTTTCCCTTTGCATGAGACAGCACTGAGTGGGAGGGAAGGGGGCATGGTAAAACCCAATATTGTCAGATCTCAGAAGTTAAGCTGGGTTGGTACTTGGAAGGGAAATCACCAAGGAAGACTCTGAAGCATGGGGGGGGGGGGGTCCGAGGAGGAAAGGCAGGGACAAAACACCCATG
>NW_015167655.1:86046-103335 GCF_001447785.1 Gekko japonicus
TAGCAAACCACCCCTCTTTCTCACTTTCCTGGCTGGGGGCCCCATAAGTCGGCTGACCGATTGACGGCACTTCACACACACACACACACACACACACACACACACACACCAGTGGTGGTGTCTTGGGTTGTTTTTCTAATATTACACAAGAACACAAGAGAAGCCATGTTGGATCAAGTCGGTCTTCTGCTGCAGTTATTTTCTGTTTGGAGGTCTATGGACACTGTCTATGTATGGAATTACAGAGGAGCCTGCTGGTGGTTTTGAACACGTTCTTTGTTTAAACTATGTTTAATTGTTCTGAGCAATCTGTTGGATCAATTGGGTTGTGAGCACGAACCCTTCTTTGTATTTCAATGAATATAATATATAGTTTTGAACAACTTGTGAATTGTAGATGGTCTTCCCTTGGTGGGTGTTGTTTGTGACTACACTTTTACACTAAGGGTTCCCTATTGTCTTTGGCTTGAGTTTTTGGACAAAACTATGGGTTTTTTGTCCTCAAAACCAGAGTTTGCCCAAAAACTAGAGCAGAACCCCCTGACATCGGCATTGTGATGACGTCACTTCCGGGTTATGTCATCGTGACAGGGATGTCATGTGGCAATGTCCCAGTTCGGGGGTGGGGTGGCCGGCAGCAAATCGGTGGAACCCTCAGCCAGACTGGGGGTTTGGCAATCCTACGCTTGCACCTATCCTGTATGTCTCCCAACTTCTCAGGTGTGAATCAGCCCTCATGTCTTGCAGTTCAAGCTGATCCCGCTCTGGTTTGTTCCCAGATCTTCCTAACCCCTCCGCAGGGTCTGGGTGCCGATCCCTTCAGGTGCGAGGGCCTCCCTGGGGAGCCATGTGACGAGATGTGCCGGGAGTCTGGTGAGCTGGCGTGCGAGGAGATGTGTGGCCGAGGGCCCTCGTGCAAGGGGAGTTGCCGGGAATTGCCATGTGAGGAACTGCACGACGACACGTGCAAGGGATCCAGCCGGTGTCTTTACGAAGATCCCTACGATGACTCGGAGCCGGAGAGCCCAGCCGGTCGGAAGCATCGCCTGCCCTCCATCGTAGTGGAACCCATTGAAGTGGGTGACGTGGAAAGCGGGGAGCTACGGTGGCCCCCGGAAGATCTCTCGCTGCTGGAGGAGCCCGAACAAGATGAGCTCTTTGCGGAAGGCGAGGAGGCGCCAGGGTCGGGTGAGTCAGGCAGGGTGGGGGCAACAGGGACAGGACCCTCTCTCTCTTTTTTTTGTATTTGTCTGTGTGTGTGTGTATGTCTGGAGGTCATGGTTGAATTCTGGTGACCCCTAGTGGGGCTTGGACGTTTTCAGAGAAGTGGCTTGTTATTTCCTGCCTCTGCGTCCCAGCCCTGGTATTCCTTGGAGGTCTCCCATCCAAGTACTTGCCAAGCTAGGCCCTGTTAAGCTTTTGAGATCTGATGAGATCAGGCTTGCCTGGGCTATCCAGGACAGGGCAGGACGCTGACTCTATACCTGAGGGCTACTGCTTTCAAGCATAGTTCTCTGAGGTTCTATTCTGATTGACAATTGTCACTCCCTTCACTGTTACACACTGCCGATGGCTTCCTCGTGGCTTGGTTGCCTCCTGCATTCATTCACTCTTCACTGGCTTCTCCCTCCTGATGCAAAAGGCCAAGAGAGTGATCGTTCTTGTTAGAAAAAACAGAGTTTTCCTGCAGTACATTATCAACGTTTCACAACATCTCTAAGTAGCAGTGTGTGAAATGGTACACATGAAGCTCCTGTATACTTGGCCATATTGTCTTCTCAGACTGGCGGCAGCTTTCCAGGGTCTCAGGCAGAGGTCTTTCACATCCCCTCCTACCCGGTCCTTTTAACTGGAGATGCCGGGGATTGAACCTGGGACCTTCTGCATGCCAAGCAGGTGCTCTACCACTGAGCCACAGACCCTCCCCTGTAAATTTCCTGGTGTTTTAGTGTTCATGCACAGGCTTGGGAAAACATGTGGAGCTGAAACAAGATGCATCCATTAGAGAGAGGCGTCCACATTTAGAGAGACCAGGGAGACGGGTAAACCTAGCAAGATGAGCAAAACATACAGAGTTTTGACAGGGTGTCCCAAAAACGCAAAAACAGGAACTCTGATCTACCAGGGAAAGTGACCTGAAAACATCTGCTAATATTCTATCTTATTTGGTGCCAACTGGATAAAGGGGGCTTCACCAGCCCCAAACTGGAGAACGAGTGGTGGGAGGGTAGCGATTATTTCCTTTTAAGTCTTTCTCCCTCAAATTCACAGTGCCGATACAGTGCTGGCAGAGGCTAGTTTTGGCTGCATGGCTCTTGTGTGACTGTTCCAGGGACAGGTTACAGCTCCTGCTACTTCACCATCTGCCTAGCTTACTGTCTGAACTAACAGAGGTGGTTTCAGAAACCGGTGTCAAAGACCCCAAGGATGATTGTCCCAGGAGCCTCTTTTTCACTGTTCTTCCCTCAAGATCAGGGGTCCTCAACATGGTGTTCATGGGTGCCCGGGCACCAGCCAGCACCTTTCCTGGCACTCACCAAGTATTTTTAGAAACTGGGTAGGGTCAGGTGAGGCTTGGCCACTGAAGATTTGATTGGCTGTACAGACATTTAAAAATGTCTGTACAACCAATCAAAGGGTGAAGGTATAAAAGCCGAAGGTATAAAAATAAATAAATGTTGTTTTGGCAGCAGCTGCCACCACAGCACAAGCTGTGATTGAAGGCAAGCTGTGGCAGCCATTTTGTGGCTGGCTTAGCCTCCTGCGGCAACCATTTTGTGGCAGCTATTTTGTGACTGTGCCCACCATGCTACGTCAGAATTCCAAAGGTGCCTGTGGGTTGCAAAAGGCCAGGAACCCCTGCTCTAGGTGGAATGGGCTACAGGAAGCGGGTTACCGCACTGCAGATGTTTAGAAAGGAGCAACAAGGCTGTTTTGTTTGCATGGGTTTTTGATGGTGGATCATCTTTCTCTGGCGGATATTGCTTGCTGGCTGGTTTCCATAGGTGATGGTGTATTGGGTCCTGCAGATCCGTTCTGCAAACGGCGTTGCCTTTCTCAGGAGTCAGGAGCCTTCCTTTGATGGAACAGCCGCTTCTGACAGGGGAAGGATCATTACACTGACAGAAGTTGTGGCTATTACAGCAGCAGGTCTGCAAGATCCAGCCCATTGGTTTTGGGGTTTTTTAAAGAAAAATTGTTGCTTTTATCAATATCAATATGGACTATCAATATGGAATGGAAGTTGGGTTGCCAGCTCCAGGTCAGGAAATTCCTGGACATAGGTCTGCTAGGTCTGCCCTGGCCACCAGTGGGGGATGTGGGGGTAGGGTTGTCAGATCCAGGTTGGGGAAGTCCTAGTGATTTAAGGATGGTGCCTTGGGAGGACAGGGACCTGAGTTGGGTACAATGCCATAGAGTTCACCCTCCAGAGCATCCTTTTGCTCCACAGGAATGTCTCTCTGTAGTCTGGAGATGAGCTGTAATTCCGGGGGATCCCCAAATCCCACCTGGAGGCTGTTATCCCTACCTGGAGAGGTTAGGGGCGGAGCTTAGTGAAGGTGGGGTTTGGGGAAGGACCTCATCAGGGGACAAAGCAGCCATTTTCTCCAGGGGAACTGATCTTGGTCATCTGGAGATCAACTGTAATAGCGGGAGATCTCCAGATACCACCTGGAGGTTGGCAACTCAAGCTGTCTTGAGCCCATATGTGGGTAGGGGAAGGAGGTAGGAAATAAATGTTTTATACATTAAACAAATAAACAGAGTAGGTGCTGGGGATCGTTTGTATTCCGGGAGAGTTTCATGCCTCACCTGGAGGCAAGCAACCCTTGGCCTAACAGGCCCAGCCTGGCAGCACATTGTTGAATACATCCCAGAATCCTTTGCAACAGCTCAGCAGCTCATTCAGGTTTGTCGCTTCTCTGTAATTCCCTCCTCTGTTCTGTGTTTTCAGGGCTGTCCTCTTTCGAAAGCGACTTGGAGGAGGTGCTTCTGTAAGACCGTCTGAGGCGTTCGTGGGACGGATGGAGACCGGGGAGCGTGGGAAGCAGGGGGCGGTGGGGCAAAAAGACTTTTGTAATTCCAGACATTTCCTTGAACTCTCAGCTGGAGGATCAGAGCTCCTGGGCTTTGCCATGGAAGAGGGGAATGACCCAGCAGGCAGGAGGGCCAAAGAAATGGCAGCCGGCAGGGAGGGTTCCAACAAGATTACAGGAACTTCATTTTGGCAAACGAGATGAGAGGCTTTTAAGGTGGATGCCATGCCTGATTTTGCCCCTGGAACACCTATATTCTTTTCCTCCAGACCGCTTTTTTCCCATGGCGACTTAAGCGTCTCCTTTTACTTCTTGCCTCAGTTGCACCAAAGGCCGTGTAGATGTAACTCTGTGTTGTATCTTTCCCTGTTGCAGCTACCTCCAGTTCCCTCCCCCGCCATATCAAAATTTAGATGGAACCATGTGGTATAGGGGTTAGAGTACTGGACTAGGACTGAGGGAGACCCAGGTTCGAATCCCCACTCTGCCACGCAGCTCGTTGGCTCACCTTGGACCAGTCACCTTCTCAGCCTAACCTACCTCACAGGGTTGTTCTGAGGATAAAATGGAGAAGGGACGAGAGCTGCTTGAAGGACGGGCGGGATAAAATGCAATAGACAGACAGATTGTAAACTCCTCAGGGCAGGGACTTTAAACAAATGGCTTAAGGCCCCCTATGTTGGTAGCACTGTACAGTGAAAATAAACTTTTCTCACTTGCACAAGATCTTCTCCCATTATCTATGCAGTTGGTCCCTGTCACGTTTCCGGGTTACGTTCCACCACCACACACATTCTGGCAACTTTTTTTTTTGTGGCAAGGACATCGAAGTCTATAATGTCTATAATTGTTCATCAAGGGCTAATTTACCACAATTCGTTAGGAAATTTTGCTGAGAGAATGAGGAGGATGCACCCTCGTTAAAAAATACCTGGGGAAGGAGGGGCGTGGTAAATATTAACTTTAATCCTGCAGGAAAATGTGGAGGGAGAAGGATTGTAGCTGATTCCTTCCCTCGAACAGCAGACGTACGACTCCCATCCTCAACTTGTTCCCCAGGAGCAGCATTTTTGAGGGAATTCTGGCTGCAGGAGGAGCGGGGAGGAGTGTCAGACATGCCCCACAGACAAAAACCCTTCCACCTGCTCAGATTTTAGGCGGGACCCAAGCTGTTCTTCCTACTCCCTTAGCAGGATCCCTAAGTGGTTCCCACAGCTGAACATAGTAAGTTATCGCTTAATAAGGAAGCATCATTGTACTCATCTTCAAAACAATCCTCCACGAAGGCCGGGGGCAATTTGGGTTTCTTGTGTGAATAGTGGCCACCTCCATGTTCACTGGTAGATGACCTCTGAGTATTCAAGGGTGGGGGGTAAGCCAGAGAAGTCTTCATGCCCTGTTTGTGGGCTTCCTGGCATTCAAAACAGAATGCTGAAATATTCAGTGCCACCCTAAGCAGGCCTAATCCGAAGCCTACTCAGGTCTATTCAGCGAGGCTTACTCCCAGGACAGTATTCTTAGGAGCACACCGTGATGCTAGTATGGCCGTCAGATCTATCAACAGCTGTTCGCCATGACAGCTAAATTCATTTATTTTTATTTTCCAGAACTTATACCCTGCCTTTCTGCCCTCATAAGGGCCACCAAGGCAGTTAACAAATGAAAACATATGTAATGCATGGATCCTTCATGTTTAGGGGCAGTCTACCTCTGATTCTTGGAGCTGCGGTGGCTCAAGTGGTTAAGACGCTGAACTGCAGGCTGTGGAAGGTCAGTAGTTCAGCAGTTCGAGACCCAGGGTGCTGCATGACGGAGTGAGCTCCCGTCTCTAGTTCCAGTTCCTGCCAACCTAGCAGTTCGAAAGCAAGAAATTGCAAGTAGATCAATAGGTACCACTTCGGTGGGAAGGTAACAGCGTTCCGTGCGCCTTGGTGTTTAGTCATGCCGGTCACATGACCACGGAAACGTCTTCGGACAGCGCTGGCTCTTCGGCTTTGAAACGGAGATGAGCACCGCAACCCTAGAGTTGGATTCAACTGGCTTTCGAGCAAGGGAACCTTTACCTCTGATTCTTAGTTGCTGGGGGTGCTGTTGCCTGATTGGGTTAGATGGACCCTCAGTGGGAGCTAGCAGTGCTTATGTACTTACTGGTGGTGGGAGTGGGGTGGGGAGTGGCAATAGCTTCTCGTGTTACCGGAGACCATAGCAGGCCTTGTAGTGTCTGTTTCTCAGAAGAGAAGTATCTAGAGAACTAACACAGCATAGTGGTTGTGATGCGCGCGCGCCCACCAAGTTCCCAGAGCTACTTGGCGTTCAGACACTTCTGTACAAATAAAATGGCTTCTGCTGCATTCTCGATGTGGTGATTTCCTTGCAAAGCCACTGTTTGTGGAAGAGACAGCAGTGGTTACCCAGCAGAGGCAGGGTCCTTCCCTGTTCCTGTCAATGTATTTACTGGACTTGTTGGTGCTCAGGCCGACAGAGAGGAAAAAAAGCAGGCTGTGGTATAACAGGACACAGAATTCAGCTTCCTGAGACTCTGTGCTTTCATGTGACGTGAAAGCCAGGTCCTTCCAGTCTAGCGGAATAGAACCTTGCTTTAATATTAAGTAAAAAAGACGCTCAGACAGCTAAATAGTTCCCACAGAGATGCCCGAAACCTCCTGGACACTGCCTGAAGGAATCGCAGAAAAGAAAAAGAGAGCCAAAGCTGCCTGAGAGTGTGGTGGGCCATTGCCTTGCCCAGTTTATTGCCATCTCCTCTGGCCAGCCGTGGCTCCCCAGGCAAGGTCTCAGGCCAAAAAGGGTCCTTCCCAATCCCCAAGAGCTAAAGATCCATTTTAACTGGAGGTGCCAAGGACTGGACCTTGGCCCTTCTGCATGCAACGCAGGGCCAAACCACTGGACCCTCCTCACTGAGAAGTTGAAAGATCATAGAGTTGGAAGGGACCTCCAGGGTCATCATAAGAACATAAGAGAAGCCAATGTTGGATCAGGCCAATGGCCCATCCAGTCCAACACTCTCTGTCACACAGTGGCCAAAAATACCAGGTGCCATCAGGAGGTCCAGCAGTGGGGCCAGGACACTAGAAGCCCCCCCAGTCCAACCCCTGCACAATGCAGGAAATTCACAAATACCTCCCCCTCCACAACCCCAGCGACCGCTGTTCCATGCCCAGAAGATGTCAAAAAATCTCCAGGTTAACAATTGCAGTGGCTTGGAAATCTTCTTCCCCTCCCACAATTTCGGCATGGCAAGAGAAAATATGGGATCAGTTCGTAATGGCTAAAATTTCGGATTCCCTGATGAGAGCGAATAACAGCAATACTCCTACTTACACTAAATTTGTTAGGATTTGGGCCCCAGTGTTAGACTATATGGTAAAGAATAATATACTCCTGGCTAATCAGGCTTATAAAATTAAAATAAAATTAAATTTAAAAAAATCTCCAGGATCTCCAGCCAAACTGGCCTGGAAAAAAACCAGCTTCCTGATACCATCTTCACAGCAAGAGGACTGGAACGTCAGGGCCTGGTCCTAGATCCTTGCCTCCCCTCGTGAGGAGCAAAACCGGAACAGTGCAAAGGAAGTTAAATCATGCCAATCTGCATAATTCCTACAGGATTCAGAATTCAGCTTCCCTCTGCACAGATGCTTTCTCTAGTCCTAGCCCAAAGTGCACGGAGCTTTGCCTCCATCCTGTGTTTATTGCATTAATGTGGAATTAAAGGGGACTTAACCAGCAGGGAAGCATCTGTGGATCCTCTTTAAGCCCCATTACGATGGTTTCCATGGGAAAAGGGCTGCCTCCTCGGTCACTTCTGACTTCCACCCTTTACCCAGTGATATGGATCCAAGGCCCCAGAGTGTCTTGTGTTCCCACTTCCCTAGACAGCAGGAAGTTCCTAGTAGCAGCCCTTTACACAGCATCAGTTTCCTTTGGAAGAGGCCCAATGCTTTCTGTTTTCAACAGTTTACTTACAAATGTACAGGCTGAGCAGGTGGGAAGCAAGCAAGCCAGCAAGCACACACAGACTCCTACTGATCCCGAGAAAAGATCAACCCGCCATGTCCAATGCCCAGGCAGTAACCACTTCCCAGGTGCTTTGAACACAGACGTATTCCTCAAACTTCTCTCCAGATTAAAACTTCAACTCTTCTTACCGCATTGGGTTTAATCCAAACCATCAGGTCCACTTTTGAGTCCTTTTCCTTGTGGACTTTGCTCCCTGCTATCAGTTGAGTCCAGGAGCCTTTGAACAAGTGTATAGACGTAGTAGCAAACACCGTTAATGTGCCCGACCTCTGTTACGGTGACATCCACACCGCCGGCTTGTTCCAGGAACGGTACCCTGGCGTCTGGGTCCTCATCAGAGAACTGAAGAAGCTTGCCCCCAGGCCTCAGGACCCTCAGGCACTCTGCCACTAATTGCTTGGCTCGGCCTGGCCCTCGGGGGCACCGGAGGAGCGTATCACAGGTCCCCTTGTCAAGTACGAGGAGAAAAGAGCCCGATTCAAAAGTGTCCCTCAAGTCAGTGGCGTCGGCTAGATGGCAGCACAGCTGGGAAAGTGGGTGCCGCGGTGGGGGGCTGTCCCAGAGCAGCTGGCGCAGGGAGTCTAGGGCCAGAGGGGAGAAATCCAAACAAGAAACGTGGAGCTGGCGGGGTGAGTCTCGGTACAGCCCTAGGCCCAAGGCTGAAGTGCCACAGCCGACGTCCAGGATTCGGGCCTCACCAGAGGGCAGACCCTGAAGGGTGGACAGCAGCAATCCCGAGACGTCTCTGTAGCCGAAGAACCAGTCAAAATGTTGGGGGCCGCTAGCCCCTTTCTCAGAATAGAAGCGGTCCCAGGTGTCGCGCTGGTCCATGTGGCGAAGCAGATCCTCTGCAAGGCGGACAGTGGAAGGAGGTATCAAGCAAGCATGACCAAGAAGTTTGGCAACCTGACACCACACGGCCACCTCCTTTCTCTCTTTAAACTTATTGTCCCAGTGACACATCCTTTGTGAGGAAAAACTGGTTGTTAAATTGTGTTAAGGGTGTTTCAACACACCTCACTTTCCTCAGCAGTAGCAGTGATCCACTCCTGGGGTACTCTTTTATGGGGTCCCATTTCTTTAAAACAAGACTTGGGGCAGAAATACACAATTCGTGACCAGATTTCCTGAACGCATTTTATAATGATTCTAATGTTCTAAACGTTCTATCATCTCCCCAGTAGAAATCGGCACGTACACCCCCTCAATCGGTTCTCAGTGCTGCTAAAATAGAGGCAAACGTGAACAGAGGGATAGCCCGTTGGTCTGCAGCAGAAGAACTAGATTTGAGTTCAGTCACACCTCAGAGGCCAACAAGATTTGGGGAGTATAGGCTTTCAAGACTCAAAACTCCATCAGTATCTAACGAAGGACGTTTTGCCTCTCGAAAGCTTATACCCCCAAAACCTTGTTGGTTTCTAATGTGTTACTGGACTCGAAGCAGGTGCCCTCTGGAGGCAAAGAGCAATAGGGATGCATGTGAGCATTTCTATTCGGAAAGTGCTGGAGAGGAAAGGAGGTAACCCCATTCTACCTCAACCACCCCACCTTGCTCAAAACGATGATAGTTAATGGGGGGAAGGAAAGGGAAGGGCTGTTTCAGGATCACTTTACCATAAGAACGAGAGACATCTTCAAAAATCAACTATTGCGGGTGGGGTGGCACAGATGGGTGGATGTTCTTTGTTCTTAGAGAGCAGTATTTACCAAATGTTTCTGTTTGCGAACATAAGAAGGGCCCTGCTGCATAAAGTCCCACACAGCAGCCAACCAGTTCCTCTGAAGGGCCAACAACGGGGCAGAGAGGATGAGGCCTTCCCCTGATGTTGCCTCCTGGCTCTGGGATTCAGAGGTGGACTGCCTCTGAACGTGGAGGTTCCCTTTAGTCACCAATCCAGGAAAAAAAGCTCAGTCTCTCAAACAGAAGCCATCGGGTCACAAATTTACCATCCCTGAGTTTTAATCAGAAATGTTCCTCTTCTCAGAAAAAAAGAGCTCTCTCTACACTCTACACAGGAGCCACTAAATCAAATATTAAAAGCCGTTAAAAAAACAATTGGGTGAGGAAAACCTGGTGGGACAGCCCCACGCACCCTGGCTTCAGCTCGGTCCCAGGGGCAAAGTTTGGCTGCCCCTGATGGATGCCATATGGTCAAGCTGAGAGATATGGGAGTAAAGAGGCTTGGTTGCCAACCTCCAGGTGGGAGCTGAAGATCTCCCAGAATTTTGGCTGGTCTACAAACTAAATAGATTACTTATTTATTTTTTAAAAATTATTCCACTTCTCTCGGAGAAAATGGCTGCTTTGGAAGGTAGACTGTATGCCTTATACCCTACCCCTCCCTAGACCCCACCCTCCCAGGTATCTCGGAACGCAGAGTTGGCAAATCGAGCTGCTGGCATAAGCATTCCTGAAACCCAGCAGAAAATCGCCTGTTCTCCTCGGTCCTTCCCTTCCCACCAGTCCTTTCCACAAAGACCCCCGAGAAGGAGGCTAATAAACCCCTTGAAACTTCATCTCAGACCTGTTGTAAGACCTCCCTTCTGCGCACGCCAGAGGTGCCCCCAAAGACCATTCGCACCCACCTGCCCATCCCGCAGAGGAGGAGGAGGCAGAACGATGCCAGGAGCGCAGCATCCGCGTCCCCGAAGCGCCCCAGCGGGCTGCCAAGGAAGTGGCCACCGCAGCCATCTTCGAAGAGAGCGGGAAGGAGGAGCCAAGGCGATAATCCTGCGAGAAGGAAGCCGCTGAGCTTCGCCAGGGGACGTCTGCAAAGCGTCGAGCTGGGGCTGCCCAGCTGCACGGATTTCCTTAGGGGTTGTGTGACTGCTTCCCTCGCTCCTTGTGTACCATCATGGGTCTCAGTTCTGTGGCTGTTATTATCATTATTGCAGTGTAGAATCTGAAGGAACATTAGCGCTCCTGAGCTTTTAATACTAGCAAAGGGAATTGGAGCCGGGGCATCCAGTCCTTCGTACGAGAGAACAGCCAACAGTGCCCTCTCGTGAGTTGCCAGCTCTGGGTTGGGAAGATTCCTGGAGATTTGCGGGCTGGAGCCTGGGGAAAGCAGAGTTTAGGGAGGGGAGGGATCTTAGAGGGATGTAATGCCATAGAATCCACCCTCCAAAGCTGCCATCCCCCCCCCACGGGAAATGATCTCTAGTCTGGAGTTTTCAGTTGTAATTCGAGGAGATCCACAGGTGAGGTCCCTCCTGGAGGCTGGCAACCCGATGGACAGTGAAAAGTACTGAGAAACGTTGAGTGATTTCAGCAAAGTACTTTTATTCAGAAGGAGCAAGACAAAAGACAGCCGGCTCGCTGGTTTATATGCCCAGAAAACCCACCACCAAAACACACCCACTACTGCCCTATAGGCTATGTACAGTGGCCTCTCGGCTGCGGACCCGGCCCTCTGATAGGTGCGGGCTAGGATCCGCTCGGCTATTGTTCTCTGGGAGTGAAGCTTCAGGACTTCGCATGGTCGCGCACGTGGTCATGGCAGAGTATATTACAGACAGACAGACTCCTTCTGGATATGGATCGCCACCAGTGTTCCCTCTAAGCTGAGTTAGTGTGAACTAGCTCACAGTTTTTTAGCCTCCGGCTCACACATTTTTGTCTCAGCTCAGGAAGGATGACTCCAGAGCAAATTAATTTACACAGTGGCCGAATCTCAGGCTCACAACTTTAATGGCAGCAGCTCACAAAGTAAAATTTTTGCTCACAAGACTCCACAGCTTAGAGGGAACATTGATTCGCCACCTTTAATTCCTGGCCGTACTCCGGGGCCTGTTTAACAGATGCACTGCTTGTAGAAACATAGCAGGTAAAGCTTCTTCCCACCCCGGCAGTTTCTTTCTATGTAAGGCTGTTGTTAGAAGTAGCCCGGGTGTGCCGTGCCACCTGTGAGGCTGGAGTTTTGGGAATATGGATCAGGGGTTTGGCTGGGAAGGAGTTAATGTAATTTCAGTAATGCCCTGATCTCTTGCCTAGAATATTGCTCTGAAGTCACTGGCCCAGAGTGTGTGTGAAAGCACCCCAGAGTAGATGCCCAAAGGAACCTTAAGGTTCTCTTGCTCGTAAGCCAGTCGAGTCCGACTCTAGGGTTGCGGTGCTCATCTCCGTTTCCAAGCCGAAGAGCCAGCGCTGTCCGAAGACGTTTCCGTGGTCATGTGGCCGGCATGACTAAACACCAAGGCGCACGGAACGCTGTTCCCTTCCCACCGAAGTGGTCCCTATTTATCTACTTGCAATTTCTCGCTTTCGAACTGCTGGGTTGGCAGGAACCTTAGCTGAATGGAAATATCCTGAACGGTTGAACCATAGGTGAAGAGCCAGGAGTGCATGTTCACAGCCGCAATCCTGAGGATCCTTTCTTCAGAGTAAGCCACAATGAGTAACATGGGCCTCACTTCTGAGTAGACCTCCTAAGACCTCCTATGAGATGGATAAAGTGACCTTATTTTTGAGAGGTCAAGAAGGGAGATTTCAGAGTACACGGTCAAGAGTTTATAAATGGTTCGAAGATTACAGTAAATGAACAATGTAGATGTATAATCTCATTTGGAGACAATGTAGAATTTAGTCTTAACTATAATGCAGAACATTTAAATGTAAGTATATGGTGATAAAAGCCGATTAATGTACAGCTATACAATGTAGGAGATATTGTAACAGATATAACCAGAAGATATATGTAGCCCCCAACCTGAATGTTGTTTATGTTTGTTGGCTTATAGACTCATAGAATGTTAGAGTTGGAAGGGACCTTGCAGGTCATCTTTGTGTTTGTTTGTTTGTTTGTGTTTGTTTTATATTAAAAATAAGAAAATTAATACACACACAAAAAAAGAGATCTTCAGACAGCCACATCTCTCTGAGGTGGGCTACCATCACCTGTCAAGGGAAAAGGGATTCGCTGATAATTACTTATTGCATTTGTATCTGGCCCCTCCCCCAAGCGGGCTCAGGGCGGGTCACATCAAAATTTCATCAACATTACAGTCAGTTGTCAAAGATTAAAACATTAAATTGAAAACGAATTTAGATTAAATGAAGTTAGCTAAGAATGGTGACATGCATTTCTATATTAGCCTCAGCAGATGGATAGATGGTAATCACGGGCAAATACAGTTGGGCTGCTTTGCACAGGAGGACATGTGATTGGATGTCTGTTTGCCTCAACCGAAGGCCTGGTGGAACAGCTCCGTTTTACAGGCCCGGTGGAACTGTAATAAGTCCAGAAATCACAAAATAATAATCATATTAGGAGTTCTATGTGCCTCTATTCTTCATCGAAGAGATGCTGCAGGACATGAGGCATTGATGTGTGTGTTTGTGTGGTGGTGGTGGGTTAAGATCAGGGTTGCCGGTCCCTGAGTTGGGGCAGGGGCTCCTGTTTCCCACAGAGGTGACAGGAAGATAAAATAACAACAACAACAAAGGCTGTCAGGCCTATTGCATGAAGTCTCTTTGGGGGGAGCCCAGAAATGACATCACACCTCTCTAGGAATTGCTGAAAACCCTATGGTAACACCACAGAATTTCCAATGATTCCTAGAGATGTATGACATAACATGTTTCCCTCTAGAAATTTTCACTGAAAACTCTATGGTTTTAGAACAGAGTTTTTGGTGATTCCTAGAGAGGCATGACATCACTTCTGGGTTTTCCATGGAAGTGATGTCACACTGTTGGCAATGGCTTCCCTCTTATAAACCCCCCCCATCTCTTATGATTGGAAGGCGGAGGGGCAGGGGGGATAGGGTTGCAAAGTTGATCTTCGCCAGGAGCGGGGAGCTCCAGGCTGGCGTCTGGTGCACGCGCCGCACGCACATCACCTGGAAGTGACGTGACAACGCCAGGCACGCTGGGGGCGGGGGCCACGGCCATACAAAGGCAAACCATAGCGTTTTCCCTCGGATGGCCGTGGCCCCGCCCCCAGCGTGCCCGGCGTGGTTGCGTCACTTCCAGGGGAGAAAAAAAAGGGGAACGGGCCTCTAGGGCGGGGGTTTCCCCGCCCCCTGGGGGGACTTGGGATCCCTAAGGGGAGAAAATAATGAATCGGTGCTGGAACATTCCATAATTGCACCAGCCTGCAAATCGCACCCTTCTGCCTAGAAATTCAGCCTCAGTATATGTGGTGATGTGTGCTCTTTATAGTGAGAGACAAGCACCCTGGAAACATGCAGAGTGTTTGTAGTCTCAGCATTCACAGAAGAGATTATTCTTGGCTCAGATATCTTTCGTTCTGTACCAAGACTTCATCTATCTGTAACACGCGGTGAGGGGGATTAAGATTTCCTGGATATTAGGCCCCCCAAAGCCTTTTGGTCTTCTGCAGTGAATTACTATTGTGTACCCTTGTAGTGAAGAGGTTCCAGGCCTCAAAGTCTCTGAGCAAGGCAAATCAGAACACATTTAATACAAAATATTTTATCTGATCAAAAACAAGAGAACATTTTATAAATATACCATCTCAGACGGTTGAAGAACGTGTTTTAAATTTCTTTATTGTAAACATATATAAATTTACAACTGTACAATGACATTAGTAGATAAAGCCATGTTATGGTAAAGAAGAAAAGGGAACTCTAGTAAAGTCCATGTCCTCAGGTGAGCCCATAGTAATATCTTTTGCTGATCATTGTTTAATCCATACATTTGATTCCCATTATTAAGAAAAGGATACCATTGTTGTACAAACATTTCTTGCATACAGTTTTTCTTTCCTCTTAAATACCTCACAATATTATCTTGCTCATATACATATACACACAGCAGCTGCATGGAACTGCTTCTAAAAGAGAGAGTCCAAATGGGCTCAGAATGGTTCCCGTGGGGGGAGGCACAACTCCCGCCTCTGCCTCAAATGGTATTTTTGGGTGAAAACCCTACTGGGGTGTAATTATTTCACTAGTTTTCCTGCTCCATAGGTACAGAGACTCATGGCACAGCAAAAACAACCCCTCTCCAGCATGGTTTTTGCTAAAGAAAACAGCTTGTGGGGGAAACCAGAGCCCCACCTGCCCCTGCAGGGCCAATCTGAACCCATTTGGCCTCTCCCTTTTTGTGTGTTTGCTTTTAGAAGCCATTCCCCACAGATGCTGTGTGGCCGCAGGGAACATTTAAAAACACACATAACCAATTGGAGGCTTGCGTGGCTAATGTTGCGTGTGACCGCAGCCATTATTAAGAAAAGGATACCATTGTTGTACAAACATTTCTTGCATACAGTTTTTCTTTCCTCTTAAATACCTCACAATATTATCTTGCTCATATACATATACACACAGCAGCTGCATGGAACTGCTTCTAAAAGAGAGAGTCCAAATGGGCTCAGAATGGTTCCCGTGGGGGGAGGCACAACTCCCGCCTCTGCCCCAAATGGTATTTTTGGGTGAAAACCCTGCTGGGGTGTAGTTATTTCACTAGTTTTCCTGCTCCATAGGTACAGAGACTCATGGCACAGCAAAAACAACCCCTCTCCAGCATGGTTTTTGCTAAAGAAAACAGCTTGTGGGGGAAACCAGAGCCCCACCTGCCCCTGCAGGGCCAATCTGAACCCATTTGGCCTCTCCCTTTTTGTGTGTTTGCTTTTAGAAGCCATTCCCCACAGATGCTGTGTGGCCGCAGGGAACATTTAAAAACACACATAACCAATTGGAGGGGGAGTAACATATAGTCTGGTTCCGAGTTAAACAGTCTGGCAAGGGTATACGGCCATTGGCAGAGCAACTGAATCCTCAGTCTCCCTGGAAATGAGCCAGTCCCCGTTCCCAAAGAGGCTCTGAAGTGGAGCAGAACCGAAAATGGTCACAGCATCTCTGGCCCTAAAGGTCAGCCCCCCTTTCCCATCAGCCAGCAGATCGACTTGGGTCTTTGCAGCTCCTCTGTCATGTGGTTCTTTTGCAGTTTTCACCTTTCCCCGAGGAACACAAGTGATGGGCCAGGAGGGAGTCCCCATAGAGCGGCTTTTCATCCAGTTCTTGAGCTGCTTGACAATTCGCCAGGAGTGGCAGCCTGCTTCACTACAGCAACAGCAGGCAGGGTGAGGCTCCTTAAAAAATGGTTGAGCGCCTGGAGGGTGGAGTTCATGTGAGCTGAGTTCATGTGAGCTAGCTCACAATTTATTTAGCCTCCGGCTCACACATTTTTGTCTTCGCTCAGGAAGGATGGCTCCAGAGCAAACTAATCTACGAAGTAGCCAAATCGCTCGCTCACAACTTTAATGCCAGCAGCTCACAAAGTAGAATTTTTGCTCACAAGACTCCACAGCTTAGAGGGAGCATTGCAGCTGACCCAGATATAAGCCCAGCAAGCGGCAGTGGAAGGAGAAGCTGCATTATGACCCTGAGCCTTCCCAAGTGGAACAGAAACATAGACCTGGAAGGGACCTCAAGGGTCCTCTAGTCCAGCGAGAGTTGCCGGACCCCCAGTCTGGTGGGATTTACCCACTTTTGGGGGGGTTCAACCTGCCTCCAAGCCCGAACACCCACAGCCACCTCTCTCCCTTCTCTTGAATGAGGGGAGGGAGAGGGGTGGCTGTGGGCTGCAGGCCTGAATTCCAAGCAGCATTGCCACTTGGGGTAGGGTTGCCAACTCTTGAAATCTTACCGGCGGGGGAGGCTCCATTCTGACCGGGAGCCGGCTGTGTGTGTGTGCATGCGCGCCGCGGCGACGTCACCGGAAGTGACGTCAGACATTGCTGACGTTGGGGGCGTGGCCAAGCTTGTTGGGGGGAAACATATGGTTCCCCCCCACACGAGCTCAGCCACGCCCCCAACGTCAGCAAAGTGGCTGCGTCACCTCGCAGCTTCGGGGGCGGGGTTCCCCCCGGGCCTCGATTCCGCCGGGGCGGAAATCGGGGCTCCGAAGCGGGGGATTCCCCGCCCCCCGGGCACATTTGGCAACCCTAACTTGGGGGTTGGGCATGCAGGGCCACTGGCTGGAAGCTGCTGGTTGGAAGCACTTAAAGGGGTCCCTTTTAAGTGCTTGCAGCCACCAGGGACCAGACCCGATGGCCTGATCTCCGAGTGGTGATGCCGCTCAGAGATCAGGTGCATGGGGCTACCAGTTGGAAACACTTAAAGGCTTGCAGCTGGCAGGGATCAGACCCTGCAGCCTGGTCTCCACACGGTAATGCCACTCGGAGATCAAGTGCGAGGGGCTGCTGGTTGGAAACACTTAAAGGGGTCCCTTTACGTGTTTGCA
>NW_015167655.1:103774-110568 GCF_001447785.1 Gekko japonicus
ACGGGAGCGGAGCTCTAGCAGTAAAGAGCCCAGGGGCGGGCACATGCAACAAGCCCCACCCCCTGCTCCCAGCAGCCCTCAGTCAGAGCAAGAAGCAGCCAGGTAAGTTGCAGACCCCCCCGGTCCCCCGGTTCAAAACAGTCCAGTGGCACCTTTAAGGCCAGGTTTTATTCAGGTACAAGCTCTCCCTCCTCAGCGAGGACAGATGTGCAAGTCCCCTGTCCCCCGCAATAGCTAGCAATCCAAAACAGTCCAGTGGAGCCTGAGCAGTGGGTGTTGCCTTCTGACACACTTCCGGTGATGTCAGGGGGTGTGGCATATGCAAATAAGTTATGCTAATGAGCTCCTGCACCACTTTTTCTATGAAATGACCTCTGGGAGTAACATAGTCTGGTTCTGAGTTAAACAGTCTGGCAGGGTATACGGCCATTGGTAGAGCAACTGAATCCAGGGTAGGCTCTGTGTTTTCATCCTCAGTCTCCCTGGAAATGAGCCAGTCCCCGTTCCCAAAGAGGCTCTGAAGTGGAGCAGAACTGAAAATGGTCACAGCATCTCTGGCCCTGAAGGTCAGCCCACCTTTCCCATCAGCCAGCAGATCGACGGGTCTTTGCAGCTCCTCTGTCATGTGGTTCTTTTGCAGTTTTCACCTTTCCCCGAGGAACACAAGTGATGGGCCAGGAGGGAGTCCCCATAGAGTGGCTTTTCACCCAGTTCTTGAACTGCTTGACAATTCGCCAGGAGTGGCAGCCTGCTTCACTACAGCAACAGGCGCCTTAAAGAATGGTTGAGCGCCTGGAGGGTGGAGTTCATGTGAGCTGAGTTCATGTGAGCTAGCTCACAGTTTTTTAGCCTCCAGCTCACAGGTTTTTGTCTTCGTGACCAGACCCTGCGGTCTGGTCTCCAAGCGGTAATGGCACTCAGAGATCAGGTGCATGGGGCTACCAGTTGGAAACACTTAAAGGCTTGCAGCTGGCAGGGATCAGACCCTGCAGCCTGGTCTCCACACGGTAATGCCACTCGGAGATCAAGTGCGAGGGGCTGCTGGTTGGAAACACTTAAAGGGGTCCCTTTACGTTTTTGCAGCTGGTGGTGACCTAGGGTTGCCAAGTCCCCACTGTATGCACAGCGGGGGACTCCAGCTGCGGTCTGGGTGCGCGACCACATCACCCGGAAGTGACGCAGCTGTGCTGGGCACACCGGGGGAGGGGTCGCGGTCATCCCAGGGGAAAACAGAGTTTTCCCTCGGATGACCGCGCCCCCGCGCCCGGCGTGACTGCGTCACTTCCGGGTGACATGTTGACGCCGGGCACGTCATGTGCTTTGGGGGTGGGGTTCCCCCCGGGGCCCGATCAGTTGGCGGCAGGTAACGGGCCTCTGGGGCGGGTGTTTCCCCGCCCCCCGGTGGGACTTGGCAAGCCTATGGTGACCAGACCCTGCGGCCTGGTCTCCAAGCAGTAATGCCACTCAGAGATCAGGTGCGTGGGGTGACCAGTTGGAAACACTTAAAGGGGTCCCTTTAAGTGCTTGCAGCTGGTGGTGACCAGACCCTGCGGTCTGGTCTCCAAGCGGTAATGGCACTCAGAGATCAGGTGCATGGGGCTACCAGTTGGAAACACTTAAAGGCTTGCAGCTGGCAGGGATCAGACCCTGCAGCCTGGTCTCCACACGGTAATGCCACTCGGAGATCAAGTGCGAGGGGCTGCTGGTTGGAAACACTTAAAGGGGTCCCTTTACGTTTTTGCAGCTGGTGGTGACCTAGGGTTGCCAAGTCCCCACTGTATGCACAGCGGGGGACTCCAGCTGCGGTCTGGGTGCGCGACCACATCACCCGGAAGTGACGCAGCTGTGCCGGGCACACCGGGGGAGGGGTCGCGGTCATCCCAGGGGAAAACAGAGTTTTCCCTCGGATGACCGCGCCCCCGCGCCCGGCGTGACTGCGTCACTTCCGGGTGACATGTTGACGCCGGGCACGTCATGTGCTTTGGGGGTGGGGTTCCCCCCGGGGCCCGATCAGTTGGCGGCAGGTAACGGGCCTCTGGGGCGGGTGTTTCCCCGCCCCCCGGTGGGACTTGGCAAGCCTATGGTGACCAGACCCTGCGGCCTGGTCTCCAAGCAGTAATGCCACTCAGAGATCAGGTGCGTGGGGTGACCAGTTGGAAACACTTAAAGGGGTCCCTTTAAGTGCTTGCAGCTGGTGGTGACCAGACCCTGCGGCCTGGTCTCCAAGCGGTAATGCCACTCAGAGATCAGGTGCGTGGGGTGACCAGTTGGAAACACTTAAAGGGGTCCCTTTAAGTGCTTGCAGCTGGTGGTGACCAGACCCTGCGGTCTGGTCTCCAAGCGGTAATGCTCAGAGATCAGGTGCGTGGAGCTGCAGCACTTAAAAATACTCCTTTAAGTGCTTGCAGCTGGTGGGGACTGGGCCCTGCATGCCTGATTTGCAAGCGGTAATGTCACTCGGAGATCAGGTTTCGTGGGGCTGCCTGCTGGAAGCACTTAAGGGGACCCCTTTAACCAGTGGGCCCAGACGCCGTAGCCTGATCTCCAAGCACTAATGCCTCTCAGAAATTGGGCGCTCCGTCCCGGCAGCTGCAAGCACTTAAAGGAGTCCCTTTAAGTGTTTCTGGCCAGCAGCGACCGGGCCCCACAGGCTTGAATTCCAAGTGGCATTGCTGCTTAGAGTTCAGGTGCACGGCAGCAGCCACACCCTCCTCTCTTGCGAGATTTAAAGGGCTCTCCACCTGATCGGTGGGCCCTTTAGATCTTGCAGGATGCTGGGGAGAGGGGTGGCCACCCGCAATAGTTCTGGGGGGTGGGGCTTTGAGCAGGGGCATCCCTAACATGATGTCATCGTGTTGGGGATACCCCGCTCCCTCTGGGACCACCCCCAAAATCCCCCACTGGGGCTGAAGATGGACTTGGCAACCCTAAGCCCAACCCTTGCTCAACACAGGAGATTCCCGTCTGTGATAGGGTTGCCAGCCCCCAGGTCAAGGCTGGGGTTCCCCACTGGGGGCTTCAGCCCCACCCGGTTGGCTGGTGGTGGAAGCCCCACCCCAAGCCCTGCCCCCAAAAGCAACCACCCACCCGGCCACCCCTCTACCTCCACTCCTGCCCAAATTAAAGGGCTTCAGCTGATCGGTGGGGGCCATGTGGCCTGCCGAACAGATGGGGGGCCCTTTAAATCTAGCAGGAAGAGGGGAGAGGGGCAGATGCGAGCCGCTCGCTCGGCTTGCAAAACGACCCTCTTAAAGGTCTTTTTTTTGCAAGACAAGTGTGTGACCTGCAAATGCCTTCCTCCCTCCTGCTAGATTTAAAGGGTCCCCCAGCTGGTTGGCGGGCCACGTGCTCCCCGCCGATCAGCTGAGGCCCTTTAAATCTTTTAGCAGGAAGGGAGAGGGGTGGCCAGGGGTGGCTGTGACTTGGGGCCGGGCTTGGGGGGGGGCTTTTCCTTGGGGTGGGTCTTGGGGCGTTCCCGCCCACCTCCAGAATGCCCCCCCACCCAAATTCCCCCACCGGAGTGATGAGGGGACCTGGCAGCCCAACTCTGACCCTTGCTCTACGTCCAGAGGAAGGGACAGACCCTCCAGGATCCCTGGCTAGGCTGGCCTAGGGAGAAATTCCTGCCTGACCCCAAAATGGCAATTGGCGTTACCCTGGACGAGTAAGAGTTGGCCATGAAAACTGAGCTGGGAAGAGACTCCCGTCTAGCCTTCAGGCCATCAGCTTCTTTCCACCCTGAGTGAAAGAGAGCAGCCTCACAATGATAGCAGATGCATTATCTGTGGAACTGGCATCATTCCTGTGTTGCCATAGGAACAGATGCTTCCCGTTTTCTTCGAATGGTAATACTGGCA
Organism: Gekko japonicus; assembly: GCF_001447785.1. Lineage (NCBI taxonomy): Eukaryota > Metazoa > Chordata > Lepidosauria > Squamata > Gekkonidae > Gekko > Gekko japonicus. The sequence goes on from NW_015167655.1 coordinate 107,632, forward strand.
TGGTCTGATCTGTAAAGGCACCTTCTTGTATGTATGGTGGGAGGTCTAGGAATACTGGGATGAAATACTGAAATAGTCGTCATGATTTTGTGTGACCTTGTAACCCGCCCTGAGCCCATTCGCGAGGAGGACAGGATAGAAATTGAATTAATTAATTAAAACCAAGGGACTGGTCACCAGCTACTGGACTGTGTCTGGAATTCAGGACCATCCTGTCTCTTTGCCTGATGACATCTAGGCAGCTGGAGACCCTCAGCAGCAGCCTGCAGGTGAGGAATCGCTCCAAGGTGATGTCGGATTGTGGAAAGGGAAGGGAGGTGGAGCCGGTGGGACTGCAGAGAAGGGTGACACCCCTGGTGCTCAGCCATCCCGTCTCTCTGAACAAGGAGTGTTTGGGGCCAGGGCTGCTCTCTTTCACTCAGGGCAGAAATCAGGTGTTGGCCTGAAGGCCAAACTGGAGTCTCCACCTCAGCTTTCATGGCCCATTCTTCCATGCCCAGGGTAATGCCGATTGCCATTTTGGGGTCAGGAAGGAATGCCCCCAGGCCAGATTGGCCAGGGATCCTGGAGGGTCCCCCCCCTTCCTCTGGGCACAGAGCAGGGGTCACAGGGGGGAATTTCCTGTGTTGAGCAAGGGTTGGACTAGATGACCCTTGAGTTCCCTTCCAGCTTTATGTTCCACTTGGGAAGGCTCGGGGTCATAATGCAGCTGAGCCGGCCTCAGCCGGGAGGGCGGGATAAAAATTAAATCAATCAATCAATGGGCTCCTCCTTCCACTGCCAGCTGGCTGGGTTTATGTTTGGGTCAGCTGGTGGTGCTGGGGAGCCACAGGGGGCTGCCGACTGCCACGCTGCCACTCTGGATGGCTGCCACTCTTGATAGCTCCTGATGGTGCTCCACCCTCGAGCCCCTTCACCATTTTTAAGGAGCCTCACCCTGCCTGCCGATGCTGCAGTGAGGCAGGCCGATGTTCCTGGCCAATTGTCAAGCAGCTCAAGAGCTGAGTGAAAAGCTGCTATGTAGGAATTCCCTCCTGGGCCATCACTGACATGAAGTCGATGGCTTTCAGTGTGGGTGGAAACCCAGATCCTGCTCTGCCCTCTTCTGGGCAGCAGGGACTCAACAGCTTGCCCTGCTCGCAGCCTCACTCAAGCAAGTTCCAGGGCTGGAAGCACCACACAAACTTCCTGGGGGGCTCTGTGGAATGTGCAGGGCCCAGGAGGGGAAAGGGCAGCCAAACTTACCCTTTCTGAAACAGGCAGTCTGGAGCAGATTAAGGTGAGTGAGACTCAGGGCCAGCATCTTTAACCTTAAAAGCAATGGACACACTCCAAAGGAACATAAGAACATAAGAGAAGCCAATGTTGGATCAGGCCAGGGCTTTTTTGGTAGAAAAAGCCCAGCAGAAACTCATTAGCATAATAGGCCACACCCAACAGCAGAAACTCATTAGCATATTAGGCCACATCCCTGACAGCACAACTCATTGGCATATTAGCCCGCACCCCCATGTTACCAGAAGTGTGCTCATCCAGCCACACCCACTTTTTGCTTTTTATTCTGTTTACCCAGGGCTTTTTTGTAGCAGGAACTCCTTTGCATGTTAGGCCACACACCCCTAATGTAGCCAATCCTAATGAGTTTCTGCTGTTGGGTGTGGCCTATTATGCTAATGAGTTCCTGCTGGGTGTGACCAACTTGGAAGCCAGCCGGAACTCCGTTCCTGTGCGGATCAGGCCAAAGGCCCATCCAGTCCAACACTCTGTCACACAGTGGCCAAAAATACCAGGTGCCATCAGGAGGTCCACCAGTGGGGCCAGGACATTAGAAGCCCTCCCACTGTTGCCCCCCCCCAGCACCAAGAATACAGAGCGTCACTTGCCCCAGATCCCCTATCTATACCTTGTGGCTAATAGCCACTGATGTACCTCTGCTCCATATATTTATCTAATTCCCTCTTGAAGCCGTCCATGCTTGTGGTTGCCGCCACCACCTCCCATGGCAGTGAATTCCATGTGTTGGTCACTCTTTGGGTAAAGAAGTACTTGCTTCTATCCAGGGCTTTTTTTGTAGAAAAAGCCCAGCATGAACTCATTAGCATAATAGACCACACCCAACAGCAGAAACTCAGTAGCATATTAGGCCACACCCATGACAGCACAACTTATTAGCATATTAGGTCACACAGCCCATGTTACCAGAAGTGTGGTCATCCAGCCACACCCAACTTTCGCTTCTTATTCTGTTTACCTTGTTTGTTGTCAAAACCCAGGACTTTTTTGTAGCAGGAACTCCTTTGCATGTTAGGCCACACATCCTGATGAGTTCCTGCTGTTGGGTGTGGCCTATTATGCTAATGAGTTCCTGCTGGGTGTGTCCAACTCGGGTGCCAGACAGAACTCCGTTCCTGTGCGTTCCTGCCCAAAAATAGCCCTGCTTCTATCTGTTCTAACCTGATCGCTCAGCAATTTCATGGAGTGCCCATGAGTTCTTATATCGTGAGAAAGGGAGAAAAGTACTTCTTTCTCTACCTGCTCTATCCCATGCATAATCTTATAAACCACAATCATGTCACCCCATAACCATAGTTTTTCTAAGCTAAAGAGTGCCAAGCACTTTAACCTTTCCTCATAGGGAATGTGTTCCAACCCTTTTATCATTCTAGTTGCCCTTTTCTGCACGTTTTCCAATGCTATAATATCCTTTTTGAGGTGTTGTGACCAGAACTGTACACAGTATTCCAAATGAGGTCGCACTATCGATTTATACAGGGGCGTTATGATACTGGCTGATTTGTTTTCAATTCCCTTCCTAATAACCCCCAGTATAGCATTGGCCTTTTTTTATTGCAGTCGCACACTGTCTCGATATTTTCAGTGAGTTATCTATTTCGTCTCAAGATCTCTCCCTTGGTCAGTCTCCGCCAGTTTGGACCT
>NW_015167655.1:111870-127283 GCF_001447785.1 Gekko japonicus
GGTGCATTCAATGCTGATCGCCTTGTTGAGAGAAAATATGGCCTGCCGGTCCCGTAGTGCCGGAAGCCATGTCTTTTCTGGATCGCTGAGGCACAGCACTGGGGAGAGCTGTGCCCATCAGGCAAGGCGGGAGGATGCCAAGGAGACAGTGTCCCACTCGGGGTCCTGAATCCCTGGGCCTGCTTCCAGCAGGAGAGTGACAGGCTGGCCTTCAAGGCTTTCTGCAGGGGGCGGGGCATTCAGCACCCCCAACACCGGCTCCACCTTCCTTTCAGATGAAGCCAAGGAAGGCCTCCAGGTGCTACAGCAGGAGCTGCTGAGGGAGGACCCGTCTGCTGGGCATCCGGCGGGGCTCCTTGACGTAAGTGTGTGGGAGAGAAGATGGTGGACAATGTAGGTCTCTTTTGAGGCTGGGAAGCAGAGGTGGGCCTGGCAGGGAGAAATTATCACATCAGCATCAGCATCAGAAACCAACTTCTTTAGACTTTAGGTGACAATTAATACAAAAAAAATATTCTCTGTAATTATTGGACACCTAGCAGATTTCATAAACGGGGTTTATCGGGTTGGAGATGTGTTGGAACTGTCAGCAGTGAAGACCAGGTCCAGCATGTACGTTAAATGGGTATGTCCCGTTTTCAACTGGCCTGAGGGTAGTAGAATGCCAGCCCTGGGCTGGGAAATCCCCTGGAGATTTGGAAGTGGAGCCTGGGGAGAGCAGAGTTTGGGCAAGGGTAGGAACCTTCTCAGAGTATCATGCCGTACAGTCCGCCTTCCAGTGAAGCCATTTTCTCCAGGGGAACTGAGCTGTGTAGGGTTCCCAGGCAGCGCCTGACAAGTTGGTGGAGGCAGCATTATGGGAGAATTTTTGTAAAAAAAAACACAGCCTCATGTACTCATTGGATGTTCTTACTTCAAGTGACAAAGGGCGGCTCTGGGAAGCACTGGCCCATAGAGTTTCTAGCGATTGTCAGAGCTACCCTACCCATTTGTCACTTCCGGTCAGAAGTTCCAGTAAGTACCTGAGGTTGCATTTAAAATAAAAATCCAAGTGGCAGTGGAGAACAGGACCCTGGGGGCAGGGGATTCCCCACCCCACTGGGGGCTTTGCAGCCCTCGATATGGGTCATCTGGACAGCAACTGTAATTCCTGAAAACCTCTAGGCCCCATGTGGAAAACTGGATAAGAGAAGATTTCACTGAGTGTGAGCATTATGCAGAGGGACAGCATGCAGAGATGAATGGTAGGAAAGGATTCATTCACTGGGTCTACACATATTCTGCTCTGAAGAAGCCTTATGAAAGAGGTATTGGAGCAAGCCTATCTGCAGATTCATGACCTTTATGCTATTTGTCTGCATTCCAATAACAGTACAAGAAGGACACAAAGAAGTTTTACTGTTTGTAAGAACTTTAGATTATTGGACTGTGCTTGTCAACATTGTGGAATCATTTTTCATGTTTATTCTTGTATGAATGTACAGAAATGTGTTTGTATTAGCATTAGCATTAATAGTGATCTATTTTTAAAAAATCTATAAAATAGTGATATGCCCTTCATAAATATATCACGGTTGCCACTGACTATTTTCTACTCACTTATCCCGTGATCTCTTTGGTTATCTTATCCCACATGGAGGCTGGCAAGCTTACCTGAGGGCTTCACAGAGTTGCCTGAGTGTCTCATGCTGGGACATTCTTTCCTCCCCCTATGATGAGCATCACAGATGTTGGGGGAGCAGGACAGGGCAGGTCCATGTTCCCTCTAAGCTGTGGAGTCTTGTGAGCAAAAATTCTACTTTGTGAGCTACTGGCATTAAAGTTGTGAGCAAGAGCTTTGGGTACTGCATAAATGAGTTTGGTCTGGAGCCCTCCTTCCTAAGCGAAGACAAAGATGTGTGAGCCAGAGGCTAAAAAACTGTGAGCTAACTCATACTAACTCAGCTTAGAGGGAACACTGCAGGCGTCCTGTGGAACTTGCTTCCAAGAGATATTCTGTAGGTCCTTTTCGTGCTCATCTTAGGGCAGCTTTTGCGAGAAAACCTCAATGGGCACGGAAGATGTTCTCTGCCTCCGCCTCTCCTTTCTTGACCTGCTGCCTCTTTCCGACTGAGGGACTTGACTCTCAGCACTTCTCCTGGTGTTCCTCACAAGCAGCTCGGCTGGTCCATCGAACTCAAGGGCAATTGCTCTGACTAGCAGCAGCCCTCCAGAGTGTGGAGGGGACAAAGACATTTTCTCGGCACCTGCCCTGTTTGAGAGTTTTGAATCCAGGCGGACTGAATCCCAGGGGGACACCTGCCAGGATACTTTTCACTGGAACCACAGTCTGTCCCTTGATCTTCGGAAACTAAAGAATGTACACGAGGTGTGAGCCTTTCCTGAACACCACCCTTTACCAGCCAGCTTCCTCTGAAGACAGAGACCCAGAGGCCAGCCCTGTCTCCCTGGCGGCTCAGCCGGGTCTGAAGGAAAACGGCAGTTTACCGGTCTTTTGGGCTCTAACTCCCACCGCCCACCTGCTCTCCCAATATTCCAAAGGCCCTGATTGGGTGCTACCTGCCCCATTGTCCGATTCCCCGTGCATTCAAAATAAATCCACGGTTGTTGAACAAAGTAAAATTTATTATAAAGCGATGGTTAGATCAGGAACACAAGAATTGTTAGGAATAACTACAAACCCTTCAGGGCTACATAATAAAGGAACTTGAACCAGGTTAGGACCAATAAGCCCAATTCCCGCTGGCGGGAATGCAGATAAAACGAGCGCCCAATTCTCTGGGAACACAACGGTTCTACAACATAAACACAGGTCGAGTTCTCAAGCTTCGGATACATAACAAGCAAAGCAATGCCACAACTCCATCCCACCTCCCGCTGGCCGACCTTGAGCAGTTCCGCAAATGCAGGCAGCAAGAGACAGTAAACACCTACACAGAATGATACATGGGGGGATGGGATAGGGTACAGCGCGAGGATGCAATGTCACACAGCATACCATGGCAGCTAGCTGACACCCATGAATATTCCAACCAGGTTTAAAGGCGACTGGTCGTTTTCAGGAAATGGGCAGGACTTTGACTTCTCTGTCCCGCAGGCCTATATTAGCCCCACCTCTGTGGGACTCTTACCACAGAGACAAAACTTCCAACTAACCACCACTTGGGATTGAAGAGCTGCACGTTTGGGTCTCAACACTTGGCAGAAGGGAAGGGGAAAGGGGAGGCAAGGCACATACTTGGAAAGAGGACTTAGAAAGAGAAGGACGAGGCTCCAAGGGAGACTGGGAATGACGAAGGAGACTGGGTTAGAGCAGAGTAATCCAAAAAGGCTGATGGAGCAGGAACTGAGAGAGATTTGCATCCAAAGGAAGTCTCGAGTACGTTAAAGCACCAAACTCTCAAATGGCCAAAAACCATGGTCAGAGGCAGGACATGGGAGTTGCCACAGGGGGGAAGTGTTTTGAGGGAGGGAGGAAGGGGTTGCTTTATTGGGCGGAGAGAAACTGTTCCAGGGAGCTCTAGTGTCAATGGGATTTGAGTCCTGCGGAATCTGGCAAATAAGGCAATAATAATTCCAAGTTTCTGTCAGTCGTCTTCTTTGCTTGGAAGGAATATGGCAAGTGCCCTGGGCACTTTTCATACATGGCAAATAATGTTGCCATTTCACACAGTAAAATCCAGCTGCAAAGTGAACGGAAAGTGAATTGAAAGTATGTTGTTTAGTGTGTGTGAAAGCACCCCAGCGGAGATGCCCAAAGGAATCTTAGCTGAATGGAAATATCCTGAACCAGAGGTGAAGAGCTGGGAGTGCATGTTTGCAGCTGCAATCCTGAGGATTTCTTCTTCAGAGTAAGCCACAATGAGTAACATGGGCCTCACTTCTGAGTAGACCTCCTAAGATCCCTCAAGGGTGGGTAATACCTGGAGATTTGGGGGGCTGAGTCTGAGGATGGCGGGTTTGGGGAGGGAGGGACTTCAATGGGTTATATCGCCATTGAGCCCACCTTTCAAAGGTTTGCCACCTTTCAAAGCAGCCATTTTCTCCAGGTGAACTGATCTCTGTTGCCGGGAGAACAGTTGTAATCCCAAGGGATCTCCAGCCACCACCTGGAGGTTGGCAACCCAAAGGATGTCCCAGGGCAGCCAGGGAGGGAGGGCTACCTATGCCTCATCTCAGCGGGTGAGGTCAGGAGAACCTTCTGTGGCGCTGGACAGGCGTCCTTGTGAAAGGGAGGGGCCAGGGCAAAGAGGCTCTTTCTTCCCCCCCCCTCCCCATCCAGGAAACACAAGAGCCCCCTTGGGGAATTCTTTTATGTGGTGGTGTGAATGATGAGAGACAGTGGTCTCTTCCCTGGCCTTAGAAAGGCCACAGTTTATGGGGATTCTTTTTATTCCTTTGTGAATTACGTGCGAATTACAATGCACTTCACCTTGAGCTGAACAAGAAGAAGAGGAGAGGAGAGGAGATTGGATTTACACCCCGCCCTTCACTCAGAGTCTCAGAGTGGCTTACAAACTCCTTTCCCTTCCCCTCCCCACAACAGACACCCTGTGAGGTGGGGGGGGGGCTGAGAGAGCTCTGACAGAAACTGCTCTTTTTTCAAGAACAGCTCTTATCAGAACTATGGCTTGCCCAAGGTCATCCAGCAGCTGCAAGTGGAGGAGTGGGGAATCAAACCTGGCTCTCCCACATTAGAGTCCACGCACTTAACCACTACATCAAACTGGCTTTCTCACAAACACTCCCTCCCTCCCTCCCTCCAAGGAGCTTGAGGCCATGATCAACCCCTGGACAGATACTGTTCCAGAGAGCCCTCTAGTGTCAGTGGGACTGGGATCAGGCAAATAAGGCAACAATGATTCCAAGTTTCTGTCAATCATCTTCTTTGCTTGGAAGGAATGTGGAAACTTGCAAGTGCCCTGGGAACTTTTCACACACGCTAAATAACGCAGTTTCAATCCACTTCAGCAGCCATTTGTGAATGGATCTTCCCATTTCACACAGTAAAATCCAGTTGCAAAGTGGCCACTCTTTGTTCTTGTTGCAGCAAAAAAATATATCCATAAAATTCCCCCTCTGGATGCATCCTGGGAAGGGATTAATAGCACCATATTGTAGTATTGTCATTTCTAATATAGTCTTCTCAACACACTGCTGTTTTTTGCATTATTTTAATTCTATTATGCCCTGACCTGGATAGCTTAGGCTAGCCCAATTTTGCCAGAACTTGTAGATCTAAGCAGGATCGGCCCTGGCTAGTATTTGTATGGGAGACTTTCAAGGAATACCAGGGTTGCCTTGAAAACTCTATGGGGGGTCACCCTAACATCATCATTTTCTACCAGTTCTTTTGTGGCTTTTACACTGTCTTTGTTATTTCTGTGCACGGAAGAACAGAGGAAGATTCCTGTTGGGTCGGACCAAGGATTCCTTTAGTCCAGCATCCTGTTTCCAGCAGAGCTCTGTCTGGCGCTTCCAAGAAGCCCATGAGGAGGGCAGGAAAACCAGAGCCCTCACATGGATGCTCCAAAAAACCTTGCTCCAGCCCAAGAGCCAGGGAGGAGCAAATCCTCTTGTGGAAGCAGCTGAAGATAAAAACACACAGAAAATGAGAAACACTGTCTCCTCTCAACCTTAGGGAGGCCAGCCTCCAAGTGGCACCTGGGGATCCCGTGGAATTACAGCTAATCTCCAGATTGCTGAGATCAGTTCCCTTGAGGAAATGGAGGCTTTGGAGGGTGGACTCTGTGGCATTGTTGAAGGAGGAGGAGGAGGAGGAGACTGGATTTATATCCTGCCCTTCACTTGGAGTCTCAGAGCAGCTTACAATCTGCTTTCCCCTCCCCTCCCCACAACAGACACCCTGTGAGGTAGGTGGGGCTGAGAGAGCTCTGACAGAAACTGCTCTTTTTCAAGAACAGCTGTGCCAGAGTTATGGCTTGCCCAAGGTCATCCAGCCAGGTGCAAGTGGAGGAGTGGGGAATCAAACCCGGTTCTCCCAGATTAGAGTCCACGCACTTAACCACTACACCAAACTTAGCTTTCTTCGCAGCCACATCGCACTGCAGGCTCATGTTTAGCTTGTGATCAACCAAAACAGCTAGATCCCTTTCACATGTGCTGCTGTCAAGCCAAGTCCCTCCCATTCTATATCTATGCCTTTGATTTTTTGTACGTAAGTGTAGGACTTTGCACTTCTCTCTATTGAAATCATTTTATTTGTCTCAGCCCATTTAGACCATTTTGAATCCTGACTCCGTCTTCTTCAGAATTAGCCATCCCACCCACTTACAGCAGTGCTCCCCAACCTGTGGGTCTAAACCCCGCGGGTTTGCCATAAGGCAGCTGTGACTTGATGGCAACACCACCACCACCATATGGTGGGGGGAAGGGATGTTCAGAGGTGGTTAGCCATTGTCTTCCTTTGCACTGACTTGACTTTATATGTTTCACACTTTCTTCGAAATTTTAGCCACATGGGTGAGGCAACGTCAAAAATGGTAAATAAATAACTTTCCAAGTGACAGAGGGTTTTGCAGAGGACAATAAATAACTTTAAATAATTATGATTGACAGACTGGACCTAATATATCTAGGGCAAGGGAAACTATGGGTCTCGGTGGTTATAGTACGACATTTTTGCACCAGAAGCCATATTGGGACCACACATCATTTCATATATATTGGGGCTCAGGAAACTCCACTTTGGAGGAATTGGAAACAGGCTTTCAACCAGGAAACAGCATATGTCCTTTCATTAACTCCACCATTAATCAAAAAGAGACTACTAGAACTGCTTATGGATTAGTTGCTGTAGATTTTCTGGGTTGTGTGGCTGTGATCTTGGCATTGTAGAACCTGACGTTTCGCCAGTAGCTGTGACTGGCATCCTCAGAGGTATAAACACAGAAATATGGAGTACTCTCTGTGTCAAGGTGAGAAGAAAAATGGTCTTCTCACCTTGACACAGAGAGTACTCCATCTTTCTGTGTTATACCTCTGAGGATGCCAGTCACAGCTACTGGCAAAACGTCAGGTTTTACAATGCCAGGACCATGGCCACACAACCCAGAAAATCTACAGCAACTAATGAACTACGGCCGTGAAAGCTTTTGACAACATACTGCTTATGGATTGTTTCTATTTTGGAAACCTTGCTCAAAGGAAGTCAAAAAGCAGTTATAGGCATTGTGTCTCAGAGTCCCAATAGGTAACAGTAAATTTCACATGAATGATGTACTACAGATGGTGTATTTTCCACTTTTATGGACTTCAGCTGATATAGTGCAGTTGAATCTGAGCACCAATTTACAATAAAACAGGAAAAAGTAAATCATGCAGAGAAATTCCCCAGCAGCTCTTGAAAATTACAGTGGCCTAGACTCATATGTGGATCTGCACAGGAATGAAAGAAAGGGTTACAATTTAAGATCTGAAAGAGAGAACAGACAATGACTGACAAAAGAGGGAACAGAGCAATATAATCTACAGGGGAAGAAAGAGAGCAAATATCTCTAAACAATCAGCCACACCTGGGAATGTGGGACACTAACCACAGACTAAGGCGAACATGTCAAGTGATTTTTGCTGAGAGACTCCTGGGATAAGAAGCTTGTGGATGTTTTGACCCACTGATGTAAGGAGCTACAAGCTAAAAACATAAGAGAAGCCATGTTGGATCAGGCAGGGGCCCATCCAGTCCAACACTCTGTGTCACACAGTGGCCAAAACCCAGGTGCCAAACTAAAAGGGTGTAACCGTGAGACCAAGATTATGGAATGTCAAAGGGGGGGGGGGAATAGCAATGATTCTGCCTTTGGTCCAGTTTCCAGCAAAAGCCCTCTTTGCCTCTTGTTTCAGCAGTCACTCATTTTGATGTCTTCGTACAAACGCTCTGTATGCCACAGTTGATAAGCCAGCAACGGCTAAGGTACCAACTATGGTTCCTATCGCAATCGTTAAACCATTCCTGACCTGCAGGGAGGGAAAAAGATTGGGTTTTCATGCTGGATGTGCATTCATTCCCACACTGATTTAAAAAATTAACACCAAAAGCCCCATCTTCAAAGTTTATTAATAAACACAGATGGGAATAAATAGGAAACAAATATGTTATTCTTTCTCTAGACTTTGCTTTGAATGGCCATGTGATTTGCCTATAAAACTGGGACTTTTCAGAGAGTTTTGTCTGTCTGGAATAAGACAGATGTCAGATGAGGGGCACAATCCATGATAAAGTTATCCACTGTGGATGGAAAAACAAATGCTACTACAGTTAAGAAATGTTTTCCATTGAATCCCTTGGAACCAATAATAATGAACACATAACAAATATAATATGCAACAAAAAAGACTCTTTGGAAACAAAAACAACAACATCAGAGGTCATTTCGGGGGGGATCGCGGGGGATCACAGTTCCCCCGGGTGAGGTACGGGGGCGGGGCACATGACAAAGCCCCGCCCCCTGCTTCCGGCCGCCCCAATTCCAGCCCTCATTCAGCCAGGAGGAGGCAGGAGAGGAGGGAGGGTAAGTTGCTTCCTCCATGCCTCTCCCCACCCCTGCCTGCCTGGGGCCAGGGAGGGCCTTCACGGGGCTTCCTTGCACTCCCGCCGGCCTTGCAGGTCCACCGCCGGGCCCCTCATGGGGCTCGGCAGTGGAGCTGCAAGGCAGGCGGCGGCGGCCAGGACCGTTGGGGGTGGGGTGTGTGGCCTTATGACACACTTCCAGTGATGTCAGGGGGTGTGGCCTTATGACACACTTCCGGTGATGTCATGGTGTGTGGCATATGCTAATGAGTTATGCTAATGAGTTCCCCTAGCTCTTTTTCTATGAAATGACCCCTGAACAACATTATATAATGCACATGTAGAATGGTCGCTGATCTTTCAAGATTTGGTTTTTAAAACTGTAATGTTCCAGTTCTGCTACACTAACTGAAGTAACTTAAAGACTTGATAGTGCCCCAGTTGACCAAAGATGAGTCTTACAGCTCTTTTGTTAAGGCACTGACCGACCACCTGGCTCCCAAACCTACTAAGTTTGTGGAGCGAATGGACTTTTTTGCGAAAGTCCAGGGTCCTGATGAGACCTACTCCGATTTCCTGGCGGTGCTACGTCAGGCCGCCACCAGGTGCTCCTTTTTCGACCTGGCTGAAGCTCTCCTCAACCAGTTCCTCGTGGGACTACGGGAGCCTAAACTCCAGAGGAGACTGATCAGCCAGGACGACCTGGACATTAATAAGGCGATCAGAGAGGCCACCACTTATGAAAAATTGCATCACGACCGCCGCGCCAAGGCGGTCCATCGCACACAAGCTACTGTCGGCTCCGATGCCTCAGACGAGGTGCTACCGGTCCGCCATCGGCCATCCCAGCGCCCGCATCAGCCATCCTCCAACTCATGCAACGTGTCTTTAGCTACCTTGGCCCTGTACGCCAGCTGCAGGGAGGACCATGAACGAAGGTCTTGCCGGTTCCGGAACGCCATTTGCAGGACGTGGAACAAATCGGGGCACATCTCCAGGGTCTGCCGCTCCAAAGGACAGCGCCCGAAGACTTCGGCCCACCAGACCTCGACGGACCAGCTCATCAATCTCCACTTCCTCTCGGCCCCCCACCAGGACCTGGTATGTAAGTTGCCCCCGGATGGCCCCAACAAAGTGCATGTTACAGTTCTCATAGAGGGGTCCCCCTGTAGCATGGAGATCGATACGGGGCCAACGTTCTCCATTATCTCCGCGGATACGCTCCACCAGCTATGTCCCAAAGGGGCCCCCCTGCATAAGTCATGGGGTTTCGCGTTACGGGACTTTAATAAGAACCCTGTGGCGGTCCGGGGCTGGGGCAAGTTCCGGGTGCAGTTCCAGGACTTTGATGGCCATTTAGACCTGCTGGTGGTGGAGGAGCGACTTTCCAGTCTGCTGGGCCTCTCCTGGTTCGGGCCCTTGGGACTATCTTCGATTAGGGTCAACCAGGTCCAGTCCCAGGATTTTGGCGCTGTGTGCGCTGAATTTCCCCACGTTTTCGATGGCACCCTGGGACGTTTCTCTGGGCCCCCTATTTCTCTGGACCTTGACCCTGCTGTGCGCCCCATTCGCATTAAGGCCAGGCTGCCGCCACTGGCAATGAAGCCTAAGATTGAGGCTGAGCTGGATCGCCTGGTGGAACAAGGGGTTTTAGAACCTGTGGCATTTGCCCAGTGGGAAACGCCCATAGTCACCCCGGTGAAGCCGAACGGGACCGTGCGAATTTGTGCTGATTACAAATGCACGCTCAATAAGGCTCTGCAGGCACACGCTTACCCGGTGCCGGTGGTGAGCCATGTGTTGGCTGCTTTGGTGGGGCCCTGGGTTTTTGGCAAGTTGGACTTGGCTCAGGCGTATCAACAATTGCCGGTTGATGCCACCACGGCCGAGGTCCAGACTATCACGATGCACAGGGGGGCTTTCAAGGTGCACCGCCTCCAGTTCAGAGTCTCGGTCGCGCCAGGTATTTTTCAATCTTTTATGGATTCACTCCTAAAAGGTATCCCCGGAGTTTAGCTGTTTTTAGATGACGTGCTGATCACTGCCCCGGACCACTTGTCTTTCGCCAACTGGCTGCGGGCTGTGCTGCATCGCTTCGACATGGCCGGGCTCAAGGTCAAGCGGGAGAAGTGTCTGCTGGGGGTCCCGTGTGTTCAATTTCTGGGTTTTGCAGTCAGCGCCTCCGGCATCCACCCCACTGTGGACAAGGTGAAAGCCATCACTCATGCACTGCCTCCATTGTCCAAATCGGAGCTGCAGGCTTTTCTGGGGCTACTGAACTTTTATCATTCGTTCTTGCCCCTCAAAGCTGCAGTTGCTGAACCTCTCCACTGCCTCCTGGACAAATTGGCACTGTGAGTCTGGGGTCCGCCACAAGCCGTGGCATTCCAAGCAATTAAGGACCTGCTGGTGTCACATTCGGTCCTAGTACATTTCGACGAGGCTCTCCCTGTCGTGCTGGCTTGTGACGCTTCACCTTATGGGGTCGGGGCAGTCCTGGGGCATCAGCTGCCGGATGGCCACAAGGTCCCGGTGGCCTATTATTCACGGACTCTGTCAGTGGCTGAGCGCAACTACATGCAAATTGATAAAGAGGCCTTGGCTATTGTGACGGGGGTGAAGAAATGTCACCACTATCTGTATGGGCGCCTGTTCACGGTCCTCATGGACCATAAGCCACTGCTGGGCCTCCTCGCCCCCGACCGCCAAACCCCTCAGATGATTTTCCCCCGTGTGCTGCACTGGTCTAGTTTCATGGCTGGGTACTCCTACACCCTTGTTCATCGCCCGGGGAAGGCGATGGGCCATGTGGATGCCCTGAGCCGACTGCCGCTGCCAGTCTGCGACCTGGCTCCGGCTCCCGCACACCAGGTCACACTCCTGGAGTCCCTCCCGGATCAGCCGGTCCACGTCAGGGAGGTGGCTTGCTGCACCTCCAAGGACAAGGTTCTCTACCAGGTCTTGGACTGGGTGGTGAGGCGGTGGCCCGAGGCCAAAGGGGACCTGGACTTTGCTCCCTTTGCTTCCCGGAAGGACGAACTATCTGTCCACAAAGGCTGTGTACTGTGTGGAAGCCGGGTGGTCATTCCAAAGCCCTTACGGGAACGGGTCCTCACCGCCCTTCACGAGGCACATCCCAGGGTGGTGCTCATGAAAGCCTTGGTCCGGAGTTACGCCTGGTGGCTGGGGCTGGACAAAGTAATTGAGGACATAGTAAAGAGGTGCCAACCATGCCAAGCCTCTCGGCCAGAACCACCTCGAGCCCCGGAAAGGGCCTAGGAAGCCTATCACCGCCCTTGGTCCAGGTTACACTTGGATTTTGCTGGACCTTTCCAGGGGCAGCTTTTCTTTATACTTTTTTTTAAAATATAATAACATTTTTTATTTTTGACATTTCTGACATTTCTAACAATTAACAACTAATCTTTGTGGTTACACTTGTAGACTCCTACAGTAAGTGGCTGCAGGTAGTTCCAGTACCCTCCGCGTCATCGAAGGCGGCCATCCGGGCAATGTGGCGGATATTCAGGGCCCAGGGAATCCCCGACACGCTGGTCACAAACAACGGGACAGCATTTACCTCAAGTGAGTTCCAGGACTTCATGAGATATTACGGTATCCGCCACGTCCGGTCGGCCCTGTTTCATCCCATGACCAACGGCCAGGCGGAATGCATGGTCTGGACAACGAAGGACGCCCTCCACCGCCTGGACTCCTCGGATGGGACTATAAGCTGGCAGCTTTTCTGTTCAGCCAGCAAACTACGCCCCACACCACTACGGGGCGCAGTCCGGCGAAGCTACTTCTCGGCCGTCGCCTGATGACTCGACTGGACCGCCTGCACCCAGACTGAGCACCAGTAGAAGCTCCAACCACAGAGACCCACGAGGCTGCCAGGGGATTCTTTCTGGAGGGCCCTGTCTACGCAAGGAGCTACACCCGGGGTCCTGCCTGGATTCCGGCTAGAGTGGTGTGAGTCAAGGGCCCGAGATCTTACGAGGTTTCTTGCGAGGACGGGCAGATACTGCATAGGCACATTGATCAGTTTCGACACTGAGCCTTGCCTCTGGAACCCGAGGACTTGGACCCGGCAGAAACACCAGAGGTCCCAGCCCCTCTCCAACAGGTACCTGCCAAACTGGTGCTTTTCCCAGAGAGACGGTCTGAGGAACCACAACCAGCTACCCCAGTCACACCAGCACAAGAAACCACGGCGCCACCCCCGGACAGCTCTCCCTCAAGGACAACAAGAGAAGCACCAGCCACCACTCCGGAGCTTCACCACTCCTCCCGCACCAGAAAGGCACCTGCTCATTTAAAGGACTTTATCTGTGGGTGCATTACAGACCAAGGGGAGAGGGGTGTAGTGTATCAGGACCAGACCGCATGGTCAGCCTGGGCACCACGCGGTCAAGCACAAGCGTCGAGCTTCGCTCCGACAGACAATGGACGATACGGATCCTAGCCCACATCAATCAGAGGGCTAGGCTCCGGCTAAGAGCCTGTGGGACTCTCAGCCACTAGTTTTGGACCTATTTGGGAAGTGGGGGGGTGTTTTTGGTGGTGGATTCATGGGGAATATAAGCCGGCCTGTGAGCCAGCTTGAGTTGTCTTGTTCTTGATCTAATAAAGTACGCTAAGCTGAAATTACTTGTCCGTCCGCATACTTTTCACCAGGATTCTTTGCAGTTTTGAGCATACTCCCTACCTCTCTCAAAACAAGATGCTTGTTGTTTTTGGCAATAGTAGTGTCAGTACTAATGTCCAGTAGTGTTTTTTAAAGGTATCATGTATTTGCAGTTCCTGATTATGAATTCTTGTTCAATCTGAGCTTGTATGAGCAAATGTTCAAATAGTTCAGCATGCACAAGTTTGTATTTCTGCATATGTTACCCAATGCTTCCCCCCCCCGGACATTACTACACCACCACCATCACTCCATGTAGAAGCCAAAACAAAAATACTGGCATACAGTATCTTCCTGTGGATCTCATGTAAAGAATTTTGCCCAAGTGGAGCAGCAAAAACGGGAAATAACTCCTCCCCAGGACTGTTTCAGTGAAGGAAAACAGCTGGAGAAGGAAGGCAGGAGTCCATCTTTCCCCCACTGTGGTGTTCTGAGCCTGAAAGGGCTTTCCTTTCTTTTTTAAAAACAGACATTCCCTGCAGCTACAGTGTGGAACTCAGACCCAACTTTTAAAAAAAGATAATTTCTAATTTGGCCCTGAGTTGGAGGTATACAAGTGCCTCACACATGGTGCACAATCATACTTACAAGAGGAACATGAGACCAGAGAAGAAACACGGGCAAAGAGGAGTACAGCATGAAGAAATGCTTGCAAAAACCAATACTGTTATTATAATTATTATGAATTGTCACAGTCAGATATTTGAATGCAGGGGTCATTTCATAGAAAAAGAGCTAGGGGAACTCATTAGCATAGCTCATTAGCATATGCCACACCCCCTGACATCATAAGGCCCAGCGGTGGACCTGCAAGGCCGGCGGGAGTGCGAGGAAGCCCCGCCAAGGCCCTCCCTGGCCCCAGGTAGGCAGGGGTGGCGAGAGGCAGGGAGGAAGCAACTTACCCTCCCTCTTCTCCTGCCTCCTCCTGGCTGAATGAGGGCTGGAAGCGGGGCGGCCGGAAGCAGGGGGTGGGGCTTCGTCATGTGCCCCGGCCCCACACCTCACCCGGGGGAACTGCGATCCCCACCAAAATGACCTCTGTTTGAATGGTAGATAGTTTCTGCAATTTGGGAATGGCAGATGTATCTTTGCAGGATTCTTACTGTTCCAAGCAACACTGTCTTCTGGAGCTGAGGTGGTGTTATTTGTTCAATGCCCAGAATGTCTAGGTGTTTTTGAGATGTCTAGGCACTGCTCCAAGAGCTCCAATTACAACTGGCACAACGGTAACCTTCTACTCCCACAGGCGCTCTAACTGTATTCATAGATCTTGGTATCTTGTGGTCTCCTCCTGTTCTTTCTTTTGTATTCTGCTGCCTCTTGGGATTGCAGTGTCAAAGACCCAAACCCTAGTTCTCATTTTTTCTACAATTATGATATCAAGAGTGTTATGCTCCAGGTGTTTATCTGTTAGTAATTGGAAGTCCCGAAGAATCTTTGTTTCATCATTCTCCATGATCTTGTACGGTTTGTGCTCCCATGAACTTCTGGCTGATGGTAAGCTATACTTCTTGCAAAGATTCCAGTGCAACATAGCTGCAACTATTATTGTTGTTGTTAAAAACTATGCCACCTTTCCACCAGTGTTCCCTCTAAGCTGAGTTAGTGTGAGCTAACTCACAGTTTTTTAGCCTCCAGCTCACACATTTTTGTCTTAGCTCAGGAAGGATGGCTCCAGAGCAAACTAATTTATGCAATAGTCAAATCGCTCACTCACAACTTTAATGCCAGTAGCTCAGAAAGTAGAATTTTTGCTCACAAGACTCCACAGCTTAGAGGAAGCATTGCTTTCCACCCAATCATGATCCTCAAGTTGACAAACATTTTTTAAAAACCCTGAGACAGAAGCAGGCTTCTTCAAAAACCTATAAAGCCCTATATGGCCAGGGTCCAGCTTACCTGAGGGACCACCTTTCCCTATATGTTCCCCCAAGGGCACTACGGTTGGGGGCACAACACCTGTTGGTTATCCCAGCCCCAAAGGTTGCTAAATATCCTGCTACCAGGGCCAGGGCTTTTTCAGTGGCGCCTCCTACCTGGTGGAATGAGCTCCCGGAAGAGATCAGGGCCCTGCAGGACCTAGTACAGTTCCGCAGGGCCTGTAAGACAGAGCTCTTCCGCCAGGCTTTTGAGTAGGAGCCGCCACTGTACCACCACCATGTTGTCGTCTTTGTTGGTGGAATTTTCTACAAGGTG
>NW_015167656.1:0-3547 GCF_001447785.1 Gekko japonicus
GAGAGAGAAAGGGTGAGGAGGTGAGGAGGCAGAAAACCAAAGAATGATGATGAGTCAGAAAGAGAGAGGAAGTAACATGCATGGAGGAGAGAGAGAGAGAGAGAGAGTAAGAAAAGGGGGGAGAAGGGAGAAAGAGATAGGGGGAGAGGGAGAAAACAAAGGTGTGAGGAATGGGATAACCATCCCGCAAGTTTCTTGTGGGTCTCCACTTGTCTTATATCCTAATTGCGAAGTTGGCCAAATCTGAGGATACTTAAATCTGGTGACTGGAGCTGTGAAGAAGGAAGAAAGATCTTTCTACAAATCTGAAAAGGGCTCTGGGTTTGCAGAAAAATGTGAAATCTAAAAAAAAAACATTGGGGGTTTAAAAAATTGGAAAATGATTTAAAAAGCACCTCTAGCTTTAAGCAACAGATTTCCTCGGTGGCTGTTGCCAGGTAACCACAGTATTCCAGGCTGGGTCTATGTGAGTAAAAAGACAGGGGGAGGGGGAAGGATCCTTTCCAGGACTACTATGGCCTTCGAGGGAGGACTCATCAGGACCAGGCCTGTCTAGGGTTGCCAGCTCCAGGTTGGCAAATTTTTGGAGATTTTGTGGTGGATTCTGAGGAAGGCAGCAGGGTTTGGGGAGGAGAGACACCAGCTGAATATACTGTCATAGAGTCCACTCTGCAAAGCAGTTATTTTCTCCAAGGGGACAGATCTTTGGTGTTGGGAGTTCAGTTGTAATTCTGAGAGATCTCCAGGTCCCACCTGGAGGTTCACAACCCTAGGCCTGGGAGCAAACTCTGGGTGACTTGACACATCCGACTTACATGAGTCAGCAAGGCCTGGCTGCTTATTATTGTCTCAACAGCAGCCACATTATGAAAGCCAGTGTGGTGTAGCGGTTAAAGCTTCAGAGGAGGGTCTGGGAAACCCAGGTTAAAATCCCCATCTTGCTGTGGAAACTAACGGGGGGGGGGGGGTGGGGGCGACCAGTCACAATCTCTGACAGCTTAAGACAGAGGTGCAGATAAAGATAGATTGGCTGTTGGGTCGGAAGGCGATTGAGTTGCCTATCCAGGTTAGCAAATTCTTAGAGATTTGGGGTGTGGAGGCTGGGAAGAGTGGGGGTTGAGGAGGGGAGGGACCCCAGAAGGGGTATAATGCCAGATTCCACCCTCCAAACTGGCCATTTCTTCCAGGGGAACTAGGATTGCCAACCTCCAGGTGGGGGCTGGAGATCACCTGGAATAACAGCTGCTCTCCAGATGACAGTGATGAGTTCCCCTGGAGAAAATGGCTGCTTTGGAGGGTGGATACTATACCATTCCCTGCTGAGGTCGCTTCCCTCCCCAAACTCACCCTCTCAAGACTCCACCCCCCAAATCTCCAGGAATTTCCCAGCCTGGAGCTTGCAACCCCAAGGAGGAACTGACCTCTGTAGTTGGGAGATGTTTTGTGATTCCACAAGATCTTAAAGCCCTACCTGGAGGCTGGCAATCCTAGATGGAAGGAAGGAAGCAGGAAAATGGGAGAGGCTATTGTGGCATATGCTAACGAGTTATGCTAATGAGTTCCCCTAGCTCTTTTTCTATGAAATGACCCCTGCCCACTTGTATATTCTAATAGTGAAGTGTGGCCCCATCTGAGGATACATACATCCAGAGACTGGAATGCTAAACAGGGATGGGCATCAACCTTGCCACAGACCTAATTTTGTCACAAACGTGGCCAGTTCATAGTTTGTGGGGCCTTGGTTCGCGTTGCCCACAAACCGCCAGAGAGGTTCATTAGATTCATGGCAGCAGTGCATGAGCCAGACATGCTGGTGCCGATCAATTAATAGTCAAAGCAATGGGCGGGGGTGGGGGGAATGGACTTGGCATCACCAGCTGCCCTTGCTGTACTTGCCCATCAACTTAGTTTTCCAACTTGCCATCCCCCTCCTATGCTAGACTTTCCCTCCTTTGTACTTTAGACCCTAAGATCCTTGACTTCTGTGCCTCTGGGCCAGGGCTTGGCATCATCAGCTGCCTTTGCTGTACCTGCCCATCAACTTGGTTTTCCAACTTGTTACCCCACCCTCATGCTAGACTCCCCCCCCTTCATAGAGGGGGCATCCCAAGGAAGTCCACTTCAAGTTTGATGCCTTTAACTTGCAGGGGGGGTCTGTTTGCATTGACACTCTTCTGAACCTGTGGCTGCTGTGATTTTACCAGAGTGCACTTTCCTGGGGTCACCTGCTTTGGTGGGGGCTGCTACTCAGGCTCCCCAAAGCCAATCCTGACCAAACGTGGAGGGCAGGTAGAGGGGCTCCCTGGGAAGGTTCTCTGCAAGTTTGTAGCCTTTAGCTTGCAGGGGAGCCGTTTGACACACTCCTGAACCTGCAGCTGTGATTTCCCCAGAG
Source organism: Gekko japonicus (assembly GCF_001447785.1). Taxonomy (NCBI): domain Eukaryota; kingdom Metazoa; phylum Chordata; class Lepidosauria; order Squamata; family Gekkonidae; genus Gekko; species Gekko japonicus. Next base: position 2,393 of record NW_015167656.1, read on the forward strand.
AGCATTTGGGGGGGGGGCCTTGCTTTGGCGGGCTGTAACCCACCCCCCTATATCCAATCCTCACCAAACTTGGAGGGCAGGTAGAGGAAATTCAGCTGGAGAGTCACTGTGTGTTTGGCATCTCTATCCCATAGAAGGGCACTCTACCATATCAGGAACCTCAGGAAATAAACCAGTTCAGTAAACGGCAAGGTTCTGGCTCGTGGGACACCTCGAGGACCTGGGCAATGACCCCCTGGAAGGAGCCGGTGGCAAGGGATGAGGGGGAGAGCAGGACTTTCTGCAATACGGGGATGGCACGGGGAGCTGGCGACCTAAGGGGCGCAAACTCGGGAGAGCGGAGAGCAGAGCGGAGAGCTACTCGGGAGTTCGTGGCTGTGCAATGTTCTCTCTAAACCGTGGAGTCTTGTGAGCAAAAATCCTACTTTGTGAGCGGCTGGCATCACAGTTGTGAGCGAGCGATTTGGCTGCTGCATCAATTAGTTTGCTCTGGAGCAATGCTCCCTCTAAGCTGTGGAGTCCTGTGAGCAAAAATTCTACTCTGTGAGCTACCCGCATTAAAGTTGTGAGCCAGCGATTTGGCTGCTGCATCGATCAGTTTGCCCTGGAGCCCTCCTTCCTGAGCTAAGACAAAAATGTGTGCGCCGGAGGCCAAAAAACTGTGAGACAGCTCACACTAACTCAGCTTAGAGGGAACCCTGCTCTGGAGCCCTCCTTCCTGAGCCAAGGCAAAAATGTGTGAGCCGGAGGCTAAGAAAGTGTGAGCTCGCTCACACTCACTCAGCTTAGGGGGAACACTGGCTGTGGGTGGTCAGAAGAAAAAAAAAAGGAATGAAGATTTGTAAAAAAAAAAAAGATAATACGAGTGCACATTGATCGGGGTGCACCCGAGGGTTCTCTTCGATTTTTTGTCGGCCAGGTGCAGTGTCCATAGGCTATGACCAGTGTTCCCTCTAAGCTGAGTTAGTGTGAGCTAGCTCACAGTTTTTTTACCCTCCGGCTCACACATTTTTGTCTTAGCTCAGGGAGGATAGCTCCAGAGCAGACTAATTGATGCAGCAGCCAAATCACTTGCTCACAACTTTAATGCCAGTCGCTCACAAAGTCGAATTTTTGCTCACAACACTCCACAGCTTAGAGGGAACATTGGCTATG
>NW_015167656.1:3837-4253 GCF_001447785.1 Gekko japonicus
TGGCTCAGGAAGGAGGGCTCCAGAGTAACCTAATTTATGCAGTAGCCAAGTCGCTCGCTCACAACTTTGATGCCAGTCGCTCACAAAGTGGAATTTTTGCTCACAAGACTCCACGGCTTAGAGGGAACATTGGCTATGACGCCAAGATTGGGGGCGCCAAGACCGGTCGGGGCACGAGTGAGCCTTCATCCGCCCCTGGCACTGGTGTGGAAGGACCTCTTCCCCGCCCCTCCCTTCCTCTCTTGGGAAACTGAGGCTTGCGGCGCAAAAGGGCGCCGGCCGCTCCCCAAGCCGGTGTGAGCCTTGGGCTGCTGACGCACGCGGGGCGCGCACGCCGGGGCGCCGTGGGCTCCGATCTCCCCAAAGCAGCCGCCGGGATCGTGCGCCGCGTTGCTGCTGCTGCTGCAGCCGATCGG
>NW_015167656.1:5794-9748 GCF_001447785.1 Gekko japonicus
TAGTTGGCTCTGGAGCCCTCCTTCCTGAGCTAAGAGGAAAATGTGTGAGCCGGAGGCTCAGTAACCGTGCGCTTGCTCACACTCACTCAGCTTAGAGGGAACACTGGTCGCAATGCTCCCTCTAAGCTGCGGAATCTTGTGAGCAAAAATTCTGCTTTGTGAGCGACTGGCATTAAAGGGGTGAGCGAGAGATCCGGCTACTGCTGTACATTAGTTGGCTCTGGAGCCATCCTTCCTGAGCTAAGAGGAAAATGTGTGAGCCGGAGGCTCAATAACCATGAGCTTGCTCACACTCACTCAGCTTAGAGGGAACACTGGTCCCAACCAAGCCGCCTTACCTCAGGGCAGGGGCGGATTAACCATGAAGCAGACTAAGCACCTGCTTAGGGCACTGGGGCCAAAGGGGGCACCACACAGTTGGGAAGAGGGCGTAAAGCTTCCTTTGGACAGTATATTGTGTGATCCCGTGGATAGGTTTTTGTATGGCTGCAACCTGCATTGTAGATCTGGCCAGACAGGTCAACAACTACAATGGACTGGGGGGTCAGTGTGGAAAGGAGGGGGGGGCACCGAGATGGGTCAGTGCTGAGGGCACCGGTGAGCCTTCATCCGCCCGTGTGAGCCGGAGGCTAAAAAATCATGAGCTTGCTCACACTCACTCAGCTTAGAAGGAACACCGCCTTACCTCAGGGCAGGGGCGGATTCACCAGGAAGCAGACCAAGCACCTGCTTAGGGCACCGCGGCCAAAGGGGGCACCGCACAGTTGGGAAAAGGGCGAAAAGCTTCCTTTGTACAGTATATTGTGTGATCCTGTGAATAGATTTTTGTACGTACCTCAGGGCAGGGGCGGATTCACCAGGAAGCAGACCAAGCACCTGCTTAGGGCACCGCGGCCAAAGGGGGCACCGCACAGTTGGGAAAAGGGTGAAAAGCTTCCTTTGTACAGTATATTGTGTGATCCTGTGAATAGATTTTTGTACGGCTGCAACCCGCATTGTAGATCTGGCCAGACAGGTCAGCAACTACAATGGATTGGGGTCAGTGTGGAAAGGAGGGGGGCACAAGATTGGTCAGTGCTGAGGGCACCGGTGAGCCTTCATCCGCCCCCGTCTCCCACCCTTGCCTTGGTCCTTCTACTGGGCGCCCCAAGCAGCGCTCCCTCTAAGCTGTGGAGTCCTGTGAGCAAAAATCCTATCCTTGTGAGCTACCGGCATTAAAAGTTGTGATCGAGCAATTTGACTGCTGCTGTACATTAGTTGGCTCGGGAGCTCTCCTTCCTGAGCTAAAATCTGTGAGCCGGAGGCTAAAAACCGGTCAGCTGGCTCACACTCAGCTTAGAGGGAACACTGGTCCCAAGCTGCCTTACCTCAGGGCAGGGGCAGATTAACCATGAAGCAGACTAAGCACGTGCTTAGGGCACCAGGGCCAAAGGGGGCACCACACAGTTGGGAAAAGGGTGAAAAGCTTAGTCTGTACAGTATATTGTGTGATCCTGTGAATAGATTTTTGTATGGCTGCAACCTGCATTGTAGATCTTGTCAGACAGGTCAGCAACTCAAATGGACTGGGGGTCAGTGTGAAGGAGGGGGGCACCAAGATTGGTCAGTGCTGAGGGCACACATGAGCCTTCATCCGCCCCTGGCAAAAGGGCACTCACGCCCTACTCATTTGAGCAGGGCACCCAGGGTTTTAAGGAGTTCTGCCTCCTTCCTGAAGGTCACTGGGAAGGGAGGCGTTTGGTCACTTGGGTGGACTGTTGAGTAGAAGACCCTTTCTGCAGTGTTGGCGTGTCATGTCAGGGTGCTGCCGGGGAGAGAAAAACTGTGCCTGCCAAAAATCCCTTCTTCTGCCTGGCTGCCTTGAAGATACAGGCACCTTCTCTTGCAGGGAGTTCCCCTGCCAGAATACCAGGTCCATGCAAAGATTGCTGTGGATTGGAAGCTTTCCGTGCAGCCTACCAGTCGCTGTGAGCCCTGGCGGTGTTGTGTCAGTCTGTGGTGGTCCTTGCCAGTATTCCCTCTAAGCTGAGTTAGTGTGAGCTATCTCATGGTTTTGTAGCCTCCGGCTCACACATTTTTGTCTCAGCTCAGGAAGGAGGGCTTCCGAGCAAACGAACTGATGCAGTAGCCAAATGGCTCGCTCGCAACTTTAATACCAGTAAGCTCACAAAGTAGAATTTTTGCTCACAAGCCTCCACAGTTTAGAGGGAGCATTGGTCCTTGCTAGTTAAGTGGGAGCTGTATAGGACCGCTGTGGCTGTCCTGCCCCACACTTTGTGAGGTACGCTGTGAAGAAGGGGTATGGGGTGGGAAGCTGCTGTGTAAGTGTTGGGGGGGGGGCACAACCACCAGAATCTCTCTCTGCCTTTTGCAGAAGCTCGGTCAGATAGGTGCAAAAAGAGCAGCTTGTGCCTGGTGAACGACAGGATGTCCCTCCCGTCCCTGAAAGGGCTTGTGCAGACAGACCCTTCAAATGAAGCTGCGGTGGCTGAAGTGGTTAAGACGCTGAACTGCAGGCTGTGGAAGGTCGGTAGTTCAGCAGTTCGAGACCCGAGTGTGCCCCATGACGGAGTGAGCTCCCGTCTCTGGTCCCAGCTCCTGCCAACCAAGCAGTTCTAAAGCAATACATTGCAAGTAGATAAACAGGGACCACTTCGGTGGGAAGGGAACAGCGTTCCGTACGCCTCGGTGTTTAGTCATGGCGGCCACATGACCACGGAAACGTCTTCGGACAGCGCTGGCTCTTCGGCTTGGAAACGGAGATGAGCACCGCAACCCTAGAGTCAGACGCGACTGGCTTTCGAGCAAGGGGAAACCTTTACCTTTTCAGACCTGCTCAGCTAAACAGATACCATGGCATCCTTGTCTGACTTTGTTTTAAAGTTTCTGCTAATATTTCTACCAGTGCCATTCCAATGGATGGTCTTCATACTTTAAAAGGGCAATATTGCTAAAGTTTCCAGACACGAAAAACCAGGTAGCTGAGCCAACCTCCGTGTTGGTCTTATATATACATACAATCGACTTAATGGTAGCTATTGTAGTAAAGACAGAAACAAGAACTGTAAACCACAGGTACTTTTCAAATAGGGTGGAAAACCGCCTTTGTTTGCCATCTCAGGAACACCTGCATTGTGTAGTTCCTCTTTCTGCCATCACAGTCATGACTCTGTTCTTAGTATCAGATTGCCCCCAAATTACATGCAGATGATTTGTTTATTACGGTATTTGAATAGCGCCTCTGGTGAATGTCCTCTTTTCTGTCGTTACAGTAAGGTGTACATTGCACGATAAATGACTTTTTTATGGTCTAGTTTTCTTTTGAGACGTGAGGCTTGTAGATAGGAAATCTGCCCCAAAGCATTTTTTGTGTGTGCAGAAGAACGATGTTAGGCTATGTTGGCTAATCATAAATTTCTGATACTCAGAATCTGATACTCAGCCATAATAGTCTGATCCCAAAAACTTCAGGATTCTGTGATCAGGGGCGGGGGGCGGGGGGGGGGGGGGGGGGGGCGGACCGAACTAGGTGGTTTAGAATGAAATTAATATGAATAATTAATATCACATCAAACTTCCGCTTCAAGGAACATAATGGATTTACATGGCATAAATGTTTGTAGAGTGGTTGTTCACACCTGAACAGGTTTATTCAGAAGTAAATCCTATTGCGTTTTCAGTAAGTGTGCTCGAGGAGTGCGGCTTACTAATGGCGTGTGTTCATGCAAAAAGGTCTGGGTAATTAGAAGTTCAAATCAATGGGAGTGCCACTAATACTCATAGCACATAGATGTATGGGAGTCATGAAAGGTCTGGGGAAGAGAATTCCCAAATAAGCAGAAATTATTATTATTATTATTATTATTATTACTTTCAATTTCTATACCGCTTTTGACCTCGAAGGGTCTCTGAGCGGTTTACATGTGCTTATTAATTCCCACCTAGAGCCACAAT